>NW_006800348.1:459128-476917 GCF_000485575.1 Poecilia formosa
CATCCATCCATCCATCCATCCATCCATCCATCCATCCATCCATCCATCCATCCATTTTCTTTACACCCTTGTCCCTTAGTGGGGTCAGGAGGTGCTGGTGCCTCTCCAGCTAACATTCCGGGCGAGAGGCGGGGTCACCCTGGACAGGTCGCCAGTCCATCACAGAAGAATATGATATGTAAGACTTTTATAGTTCTGACAATGGAAGGACAAGGATTTGTCTGGGTCATCAGCCAGAGAGAAGAGGAAGAGGAAGAGGAGTGAGAGTGTGGGGGAGGACTTAGGAGGTAAAACTAGGAAGTCAGAAGAGGCTGGAGACGTCTACCACTTTCTATCCAGTCTGCCAGTTTGTGACCTACAACAAGATACTAGTGGAGTTCCTCTCACCCCACTCTTCATTCCTTAACCACACTCAAGAATATTTCTCAGCATAGAGATCGACATTACAATATAATGTAACTCCTGCAGCACTGCATGTACAGTTTTTCTTAAGGAGATCGTCTTATGTTCCCATTTCTACTTTGCTTGCTTTTTTCTTTGTGCTCTGCAGTGTTCTCCTTTCCTTTCTGCATTGCAATAGCAATACAGAAAGAAAATTTGTTGTCTGTCAACAAATTACAATAAAAGTGTGAATGTGAATCTTGTCCAGTCACTTGCCATTGATCTCCCATAATTACTATTAACAATTCTTGTCATCAAAACTTTAGCTGTAGTTTACAACTAAAGCAGCCCTCCAGAGTACACTGTTATATTGACAACATCATCAAGGACTTGTCATTCTGCTGGCACTGACATTCTTCATTGCCACAGATATTTAATTTTGATTGATGAGCAAAGGATTTGAAGAAAGAAATTGGCATCCTCTGGTAATCTGTGGTGTTTTGATCCATCCATCCATTTTCTGTACACCCAGAGGACTGTGCCACTGTGCAGCCCAGGGGCCTCATGCATAAAGCTTATGTGTGGTCCCATATTTTACGCAAAAGTCGGCATGTTTAAAAATTAACTTTGCGTCAAGGTTTGTGTAAATATACACACACTTTTTCGCTGGCATAAAAATGTGCGGCAGCCACGCAAACTTTTTCTGTGGACAATATCAAACCACAAAGCATCAAAACTCACCTAAATACACTGAAATCTGACTACATTCAGTTATTTAGACCAAGAAGCACCAAACTGATGTTTTTCATGGTTTTAATATGTTATTGCTCAGACAATAAGCTAAAATAAAGAAAATAAAAATAAAAGTATGTGAAAACCTCGCTGAACATAAATAGTACTTTTCCTCAGTTTTTGTCTCATAAAGATGTAACGCATTGGTCCGTGAGCCGAAGCGCATGAAATGCATTTGCGGGATAATTTCATTCTCACTAAAAAAAAAAGAAAACAGGGTTGGAACAGCAGATTAACCCAAACCTGCTGATTAAAAAATAATCAACAGGTTTGATTATTTTAAGGTGATCAAGGTGTGTGTGCAATCACATGCATAGCTGTGCAAAGGTGAGGCCTGTAATTGTGGAGCTTTGGCTCTGATGGAGAACATCACCAATGGAAGGATTCAGAGGGAGCGATTGTTCAGAGATCATCTTGATCTGCTGGGCCTTATGGACATAAAGCATCTTTATTATGAAAATTTACAACTTAACATGATTCTGCTATTTAGAATCACTTTTATTCTAAATATAAAATATATATGTTATGTGCAAAACATATATATTTCATATAAGAGTCATTTAAATTGACTCTTATATAAAATATAAGAGTCAAGGGACTCACTGACTCTCTGTCTTTAAATCCTGGCTGAATGCGCTGCTGTTCAGAGAGGCATTTGCATGATCTCTTTCTTTTTTTTTTTTTTTTTATTTGGATTTTTTTTTTGAGGTGACATTATGTGCCCTCAAAGCACCTTTTAAATAAAAATACATAATTATTATTACTATAAATACTTAAACTTCTTCAAACAAGGAGTTGCCATGGTTATTGCCCCACGTGGTGGCAGACTTCCGGGTATTCATACTGATTTACGTTAATATGTATTTATGGGTGGAAACATTGCAGACCAGCAGCTGCGTTCAGTTTCCCGCAAATTAGGATTTATAAAGGAAAGGTGCCCAGCCACGTGCGTGCGCACGGCTTTATGCATCTGGTTATTTTTTGCGCTGCACTTTTCAAAATTTTTTCAGTACTCCAAGTTTTAGTGTCAAAACTGCGCAGTCTTTTATGCATGAGGCCCCAGGTTTTTTGACGTTTGTACAAATTGTTTGGAGAAATGCACTTATTGTTTTGCGAAAGTCGAAAATGATTCAAGAAATGCACCAAAGTGACGAAGAAAAATTGCAAAATAACTTTGTCCAATGTTTTTTTTTTCTGGGCATGTTGATTTGTCCTCACAATAGCGGAACATGCAAAAATGACTGACTTTTTTTTTGGACTGTTGTAAACAATCTCCCCTTCAGATCCACCTTATAAGTGGAGATGTATTGTTGATGTTACTATTATAACAATTACATAAGTACTGGCAAAACTCAATGGAATTTTTTATATTGAGGTAGCAGAGGGTTATTGTCAGCAGCTGCTGAAAGTAACTAAGAAAGTGATTTGTGATCAAACTTCATTACTTTCCAAATCAAGTAATCAGTAAAGTAACTAAGTTACTTTTTCAAGGAGTAATCAGTGATCTGAGTATAGTTACTTTTTTTAAGTAACTATTCCATCACTGGTGCTCACACACTCAAATGGCTCTAAATAGGAATCATATTTAGGACCATTTCTGGCTTATTTTACCCTCCAAAGACCGATGGGTCATATGAGGACCAAAGCCTGGTCTTAATACGGTGGACCCTCTTGTTTAGTTAGGTTTTGAGGTGTGGTGTGAAATAGGTTTTGGTTAGGGACAGACTAGTACTGATCAGGATTAGGGAAAATGTCTGGGTTCAGTATAAATGCAGTGACTAAAATGAATGAAAGTCAATACAGAATCCTGCCATGGGCAGAAATACAAACGTGTGTTTCCACTTTAACAGTGAATTTTGAGGGTTGAAGGTTGAGAAAGCTAGATAGAGGTTAGAGTTAAGAGATCCATGTTTACTTGTTTAATCTCAATGACAAGTTTCCTTCAGAGTTCACAAACCTTCTCCTTCTCTCATCAGAGCCTCCACTTGGTTTCCAGTGATGTTGGCCTTGACTTTAACAGCAGCCAGTTCTGCTGCCTGAGCTGAAATGAGACGATTAGCAAAGAGATGAAATCAATTCAAATATTTTCTTTACAGTCATTAATCTGAGGTATTGATTAGTAGGATAAAAACCTGAATTTGTTTGGAACATAAATCTAGTTTTGCTTCTAAAACTGTTTATAACCACAAATATGTTTCATGATTTTACTATGGACAGAAGACAGATTGACAAAATGATGATTTAATATTTAATTCTGAGTAAATGATCTTTTCGCTCATAATGAAGAGTTAGTCTGAGCTAGTTTATGAAGTAAAACGTAAAAAAAAAAAATCTGAAGTTGTACTATAGCAAAATATCTAAAAGTTATGGGCTGTAAATACTTCTGCGAAGCTCCTCACAATGTTTGTAGTAAAGATAAACTACATACCTTGGTTCTGATCCTGCAGTTCTTTTACCTGAGTTTCTTGTACTAAAGAAAAATAAACACAAAAATAAAGTTTTAGTCAATTACCTGTCATATTTTAAAAATAATCTTTATTTAGAAATTTGGACTGTAAAAAATACTTGAAATTTCTGTTATCGAAATTTAGCATATTTTCTATGGTAATGCAGTGTTTTGGATTTTACAGTCTGTAACTGTTGGTATTCTATTTTTTTACATAAATTTACAATTTTATTTACAGCGTACTTCTGTAAAATGCTGTAGAAAACATTTGTAGTAAAAGTAAACTACATACCTTGGTTCTGTTCCTGTAGCATTTTTACCTGAGTTTCTTGTACTAAAGAAATGAAAACACAAAAATTATATTTTAGCTTAAGTTCAAAATAATCTTTATTTAGAAATCTGGACTGCAAAAAATTCTTGAAATGTCTGTTACTTGAGTTTTGGTACTTTAGTATATTTTCCATGGCTATTGCATCGTTTTGGACCTGTCCAGGATGTACCCCGCCTCTCACCCGAAACGTTCACTGGATATAGGCACCAGCACCCGTCCTGACCCCACTAAGGGACAAGGGTGTTAGAAAATTGGTGGATGGAATATAATGTTTTGGATTTTACAGTCTGTAACTGTTGGTATTTTTTTTTCTTTTCTTTTTTACAGTACACTTCTGCAAAAATGCTGTAGAAAACATTTGTAGCAAAAATAAACTACATACCTTGGTTCTGATCCTGCAGTGTAAACACAATGTAAAAATACTGTGAATAATATCTGTAAAATTCCGACAGCTGTGGTTGCCAAAATTTTAGCACAGTAGATATGACTGTAGTGTCAGTCATATCTACTGTGTAAATTTTACAGATTTGTTTTACAGTGTAGTTCTACAAAGCACTGTAGAGAACATTCCTACTAAAATAAACTACATACCTTGGTTCTGTTGCTGCAGTTCTTTAAACTGAGTTTCTTGTACTAAAGAAAAGAAAACAAACATAATGTTTTAGTTGATTTAATCATATATTCAAAATCATCTTTATAACTTTTGCTCTAATAAAATCAGTACCTTGGTACCGTTTGTTCAGGGATTGCAGCTCCGTCGTCTTCACTGATAATGATAATAAATAATTCAAACTCTGAACTGTAATGATCATTTGATCAATAAGGATCAGTTGATTCAAACACTGTAACTCTGTAAACATACCTTCATTGTCTCTCTGTAGTTGCTGCACCTCCACCTTCAGTGCAGCCACCCAGGCGCTCATCTTTCTCAGAACAGCATGGATGTCCTGTGTGCAGGTCTGCTGCTTAGTCAGACGCTCTGTTTTTCCCACTTGTCCGTCACTTTGCCTTTCATGTGACAGAATGTCATTGTCAGACTGAGCTTGCAGCTCAGCTGTAGAGACAGAGCAGACTAGCAGCAGCAACGGGAGAAACATTTTCATTTCCATCCTCAGTGTCTCTGGAGGTCCACTCTGCTGCTGGAGACTTAAATAGGAGCCCAGCTTTTTATTGCTGACTAAGTATTGTCATATTCTTATCAGAAATAAGATAAGACTTGTTATTTTAGCCTTGACCTATAAAAATTATAATCTAGGATCATAAAGGATATTATAACCTGTTTGCAGGAACGTGATTCTGAATGTGTGTTTGAAAAGTTCATATGGTGGGAAAATAACTATCTAAAGTTGAAAGGACTTAAATTCTTGTTTCAACTTGCATGAAAATAAATATTAGATCTAATAATTCAGAAGCTAAAGAAAAACAAAAGGTAGCCGATATATAAATAATTATGTTTCTTATTAAATTCACATATTAAGCATGTAGATGAAATGCTTTTAATTTTACAAGTGTCAGTAATTTATGATAACTGGTTTAGATGAGAATTTACTAAAATATCAAAGATTTCTGAATAAAAGGTTAGAATCAGGTCATTTATCATAAGTTGTTCACATGATCCAGATTAAACTTTATAGTTTGTCTGTTGAAGTATAAATATTTTTATCATGTTTGAAATAAAAAATAAACACCACTTTCCAAAAGATGTCTTAGGCAAAAAAACAAACACATAAATACATAAATAAATTTTGTAAAAATCTGACTTAGGACTTTGTTTTAGGAAGATTCTGCTGGTATACAGCTGCACTAAAATCAATTTTTGAGAAGCTGAGGAAATGTTGGTCACCATTTTATTAATACTGATCAAACAGCAGGTTCCCTTCTTAATTCATATGAAAAAGGTTTTAGTACTTATGCTTAATTTTTTGAGCTTTTTTTTTTGCTCTAGTGGCCTTTATTTGATAGTTAATTGACAGGAGGGTGGGCAATGAGAGAAGGGGGAAGACATGCAGCACCAAGGCCGGGAATAGAGCCTGTGACAGCTGCAAGGGCCTCCATATGTGGTTTGTGCTTAACCCCTGTGCCACCACAGCACACCCCCAGGGCTCAGGAGCTTTTTCTGAGGAAAATGATCCAGACAGGGGAGAAATCAACTTACACTCTCCTGTAAGTCCTGTACCACTCACTGTTCACTCTCTGCTTCAACGGTGCGAACCTGGTTCGTTAGGGTTAAGGCAGGGGTGCCCAAAGTCGGTCCTCGAGGTTTCGGCATCCTGCATGTTTTAGTGCTCTCTCTGGTGGTAGTAACAATCTTTTCAGTATGTAATTTGATCCAGGTGCGTTAAACCAGGGAGAGAACTCAAACATGCAGGATTCCGGCCCTCGAGGACCGACTTTGGGCACCACTGGGTTAAGATGTAGAGGGCGAACAGTGACCAAGCCCGGGGGCGGGACTGAGGGCTCTGGAATCCCATCCTGCGGTTCCAGATGTGGTACCAGCCAGGGCCCTCGGTACCTCCCCGTGAATCGGGTTTTTGCGATTTAATGTTCGCAAAAACGAGAAATGTTCGAAAAAAAAAAAAAACCCGAACATTAAATCGGAAAAGTGAAATTCCTCCTGCAGGGGAGGATAATTAGGCATATAAACAGCCTTTCTGTCTCAGTGCGTCATCTGACGCTCTCAGATCATCTCTCTCTCTCTCTGTGGAGCTGAAAATACTTGTCGCTCTTTGGAATCGTCAGCCTGCTATGGACAGAAACAGAGGAACAGTCTCTCGGTCTGAACCGCTCCACTTTGAGCTGAACGTCCTGATATTCTTCTTCGGCTTTTCGTTCAGGCTTCGTTTCAGCTACGAACGCGACGACAGCCTCGTCTTTACCTTACAGGTCAACATGAACCCAGATCAGGAGGACAGAGTGAACAGAGAAAGAGCAGCTTGTTAGCGCGAACTGACTGATTTTAATATGAGTGTACAAACAGCAACACTTCATCAATTCGGGAAGATTTTCCTCTAAACTCCAAACAGAAAAGTTGACCAAGCCCAGATCGAACACCTGTTCGTTCCTTTTCACTGAACCCGCTTCAGAAACGATGATGACCGGTATCCTGCCTGACCCTGTCAGAGGTCTGTGAGTTCAGCTGCTGACATGAGCTATCGATTTGATCAGACGAAGAACGAAAGGCGTGTGTTGATCAAAGAAATGCAGGATGATCAGACACCGAGTCCTGATCTGATTGGAAACATCAGTATTCTGCTCCGTGAATACTGACCACTAGAGAAACATCCGCGAAATAAAATGATCAACTTTTAAATAAACTGCTCTGATGTAAGAATAAAACATGTATTTGTTCTTTTCTCGCATAAAAAGCGACATGCGTCTCCTTCCTGTTGCAGTCCAGGTAGGCAGGTTTAGACGAGCTGCGGCTCTGCACTGCTGTGGCGCAATCTGATTGGCTGTGAAAGCAGTGCGCTCTGCCTGAGGCTCCGCTACCACCACTGTAGAGATCTGATCTACTTATAAGAGTCAATGAACCCATTGATGCAGCACAACACACACAATAATAATAATAATAATAATAATAATAATAATAATTGTAATAATAGATGTTAATATTTCATCACTAAAACATGCCAGAGAAACGTTCTTTGCAGATATAAGTAAAAACATTAACAAAGCTCAAGCTTTTTTTGTCACCGTTCCAGTGATGTTACCACCTGAATTTCAGTCTAATGCAGCCTGCAACGATCTGCCAGCTTTGTTAAAGAGAAAATTTAAAAAATCATTAGTTTAATCTGCACATCCACATTAAATCCAGGACCAATGCTAAATCCAAACATAACAAATGCAGAAAAAAATGGCTCAATTTCAATTACTTAATTATAAAACCTTAGAAGAAATTTTAGGTCAATTAAGCTCCAGTTCCTGCTGTGTGGATGTCCTACCCTCACATTTCTTTAAGAAAGTTCTGCCTGTCGTTGCTAATGATCTGATCCAAATAGTGAACTCATCGCTGTCTTCAGGTGTTTTCCCCCAGGATCTGAAAACAGCAGTTATCAAACCACTGATAAAAAAGAACAATCTGGACAAATCACTACTGCAGAACTAGAGGACAACCTCTGACCTCTCATTCATCAGCAAAGTTATTGAAAAACAGCTAAATAGCTTCCTAAAGATAACCAACCACTTTGACTCCTACCAGTCTGGTTTTCGTTGTCTCCACCGCATGGAGACTGACCTAGTCAAAGTGTTCAATGATATCCATATAAACAGAGACTGTAGGAGAACCACAGTGCTGGTTCTGGTTCTGTTGGACCTCAGTTTTGATCATGACATTTTACTGAATCGACTGGAGAGTTGGGTCGGACTCTCCGGTCCAGTGCTCAACTGGTTTGAATCTTACATAAAGAACAGAGATTTCTTTGTTTCAATTGGAAACTTCTCATCGAACGTACAGACGCCACATGTGGGGAACATCAAGGTTCAATCCTAGGGCCCCTCTTATTCAATATTCATTACACAACCTGAGTTATAATCTGGTTCAGGTTATAACAGGAAATAAGATTAGCTACCATAATTACGCGTATGATACACAGCTCTACATCACGATGTCACCAGGTGACTCTGAACCCATCCAATCACTGAACAGATGCTTAGAGCAGATAAATGTGTGGATGTGCCAAAAGTTTCTCCAGCTGAACAGAAACAAAACTGAAGTTATTATTTTTGGACCTAAAGAGGAGCGAACTAGAGTCAATGCTCAGCTTCAGTTATTACAACTGAAAACCAGCAATCAGGCCTGAAACCTGAAACCTTTGCTTTCATCCAAAAATGTACTTTGGACCACTGTTGTTCAGTGGTCCAAAGTACATTTTTTGGATGAAAGCAAATTTTGCATGTCATTCGGAAATCAAGGTACCAGAGTCTGGAGGAAGACTGGGGAGAAGGAAATGCCAAAATGCCAGAAGTCCAGTGTCAAGTACCCACAGTCAGTGATGGTCTGGGTGCCATGTCAGCTGCTGGTGTTGGTCCACTGTGTTTTATCAAGGGCAGGTCAATGCAGTGGCTATCAGGAGATTTTGGAGCACTTCATGCTGAAAAACTTTATGGAGATGAAGATTTCATTTTTCAGCACAACCTGGCACACAGTGCCAAAACCACTGGTATTACTGACCATGGTGTTACTGTGCTCAGTTGGCCTGCCAACTCTCCTGACCTGAACCCCATAGAGAATCTGTGGGATATTGTGAAGAGAAAGTTGAGAGATGCAAGACCCAAAACTCTGGATGAGCTTAAGGTCGCTATCGAAGCATCCTGGGCCTCCATAACACCTCAGCAGTGCCACAGGCTGATTGCCTCCATGCCACGCCGCATTGAAGGCTGCAAAAGGATTCCTGACCAAGTATTGAATGCATAACTTAACATAGTTATTTGAAGGTTGACTTTTTTGGTATTAAAACACATTTCTTTTATTGGTCGGATGAAATATGCTAATTTTTTGAGACATGGATTTTGGGTTTTCATGAGCTGTATGCCATAATCATTAGTATTAAAACAATAAAAGACCTGAAATATTTCAGTTGGTGTGCAATGAATCTAAAATATATGACAGTTTAATTTTTATCATTATATTATGGAAAATAATGAACTTTATCACAATATGCTAATTTTTTGAGAAGGACCTGTATAGTTAACATGATCATTTAAACAGCCCTTGTTTAGATTTTGACTTAGCCCTTTCAAAGCTCTGATTTGTCTAATTTATAATCATTATATTGCAGTCACTGACGTTTCTCTTAAAAAAATCACTGTTCCTGATACATAACAAAAATGAATGTCATCTTTTCAATCGTTAAGGTGTGCTACAGTTAATGGAATAGACTTAAATTATTCACACATTTGAAAGAAAGCCCTTATTAATGTTTCCACTAATTGTTTAATCAGAATATAAAGAAACAATGTGGTTCAAATAGACAGTTTGCTCATCCAGTTTTCATAAAAGTTGTAAATGACACTTTAATTCAGATGATCTGATTCAGTTTTTATTTCCTTATTTAAAATTACATTACAGCAAAAAACAAACAAACAAACAAAAAAAAAATATATATATATAAAACAGCTTGTGGCTGTTGTAGAAATCAAACGGCACTGTGATCAACTTTGTTATTTTACAAATTTATAATGTTCATAATTTAATTTTTGATGTAGATGTTCGTTTATTGTGCTCATGTCACAGATCGTAATAAAAAATCATATTTGATGCCTACATGGTGAAAAGTAAATGACCACTAAAGGTTGTGTGGTGACCTGCAGTGTCAGCAATCCATGAATTGGCCCTCATTCTTAAAAATACAACATCTCCAATTTCTAACAGCAGTGAGACGCCATTAGAAGCTTTCTGACCACCAGCAGGCTGAGATGTCCATGCTGTAAAGATTTGCTGTCTGTTCTTGACCAACTCAGCAGATGTAGGATTATTAGAACCATGTCCATGTATGTGGAACTCAAAGTGATACACTCCTCTTACTGGTGCAGTGAACAGCCCTGTGAAGAATCATTAGCAGAATTAGAAACATTTCCTAACTTTACTTTCAGAACAAATTTACCACATTTTTGTTATGATTGTAAACATACATAAATTAAAAACACAAGGAGTAAATTGCAGCACCTGTATTTGGGTTGTAGGCATTTCCAATATTAGTAACAACATGTTTGAAGATCAGATTTATATGTGTGTTGAACGGTCCAGTGTGTCCTTGACCCGTTGCCAACAAAGAGGCAGAGAAAGCCAGATGTTTGGCTGAGAGACAGACAGACAGACAGACAGACATGGGATATCAAATGCAGTTATACAGCAGAGAAAAGTATGAAACATTGTAACATTTTCCACAGAACATTGTTTTTTGTGGCAACAAGAAACTTGGATTTATCAGTCAGGCTACTGACTAATAAATCCAAGTAATTCACATATAACAAAAAATGGCAAAATAACTTCGTTATATCACATTTTCATTCAAGAACTGATCAGATTTAATATCTAACCTTGGTTCTGTTCCTGCAGCTTTTTTACCTGAGTTTCTTGTACTAAAGAAAAGCAAAGAAAAGAAAAGAAAAATAATGTTTTAGTTGATTCAGTCATATATTCAAAATCATCTTTATTTATAACTTTTGCTCTAATAAAATCAGTACCTTGGTACCGTTTGTTCAGGGATTGCAGCTCCGTCGTTTTCACTGATAATGATAATAAATAATTCAAACTCTGAACTGTAATGATCATTTGATCAATAAGGATCAGTTGATTCAAACACTGTAACTCTGTAAACATACCTTCATTGTCTCTCTGTAGTTGCTGCACCTCCACCTTCAGTGCAGCCACCCAGGCGCTCATCTTTCTCAGAACAGCATGGATGTCCTGTGTGAAGGTCTGCTGCTCAGTCAGACGTTCTGCTTCTCCCACTTGTCCGTCACTTTGCCTTTTATGTGACAGAATGTCATTGTCAGACTGAGCTTGCAGCTCAGCTGTAGAGACAGAGCAGACTAGCAGCAGCAACGGAAGAAACATTTTCATTTCCATCCTCAGTGTCTCTGGAGGTCCACTCTGCTGTTGGAGACTTAAAAAGGAATAGAGATTTTTGTTACTGATTAATTATTACCATACTGTTACCAGAAATGAGATGATAAGACTTGATACTTTAGACTTGACCTATACAAATTATAATCTAGGATCATAAAGGATATTATAACCTGTTTGTAGGAACGTGATTCTGAATGTTTATTTCAAAAGTTCATCTGGTGGGAAAATAACTTGTTAAAGTTCAAAGGTTTTGAATTTTTGTTTCAACTTAAATGATAATAAATATTTGATTAATAATTCATAGGAAGCTAAATAAAAACAATTGAAAGACAATCTATAAATAATTTTATTTCTTATTAAATTCATATATTGAGCATGTAGACGAAATGCTTTTAATTTAATAAGTGTCAACAAATTATGATAAATAATTTAGATGAGATTTTACTAAAAGATCAAAGATTTCAGTATAAAAGGTGAGAATCAGGTCACTTACCACATGTTGTTCACATGATTCAAATGAAATATTATAGTTTGTCTGCTGAGGTATAAATATTTTAGGAATAAACCCGGGACTGAAATTCAGTCCAAAACCCACAAACTCATTTGAAAAAAATAAATAAATAAATAAAATTTTACTAAAACATGCTCATCAATATTCAAATCATATTTTCATTTGAGAAAATCTCTTGTGAGTTAAACTGTTGTAAATTTAATTGCTTTCAGTTTATGGGATGGAAACAGGAAACTAAATCTGAATTATCAGATTATCTGTTATTGATAACGCCACCTACTGGTATGTTTGTTTACCTTTCAACTCTTGACCTAATTAGTTTGTAATCTGTGAGAACAGTCCATTAGCCTGAACTCCAATGGCTTCACAATTTAATGTATAAAAACAAACAAAGTGTGAAAGTTACAAACCTTCTATATGCAGTGAAAATGTCGCAAACTTTTTCTGTGGAGAAAAACAAACAGTAAAGAAAAGAAATCTGACTCCATTCAGTCAGATTTTAATTTTCAATTGTTTCAACTTAAAGGTGAAACTGTACCACATTTATTCTCATTCAGTTAACACCCACACACTGTGCAGCTGTGTGAGGAAGTAAAGTTTTCAGAGTCACTGATTGATTTATGGGGGGCCGTTTAGGACAAAAACTGTCTTGTCTCACACACACTACTAAAGACTCATACACACAAAAAGCACAAAGATATACTATTCTGAATGATAGGTCGAAAATGTTTGTGTGAACTAACAGGATGAATGAATGAATGAATGAATGAATGAATGAATGAATGAATGAATGAATGAATGAATGAATGAATGAATGAATGAACGAATGGGATGAGATTCTTATTTGTCTTTGTAATAGTTGTCACAGAAGAGACGAGGTATAATTTGGATATGAGATTGCGCATGCGTTGATACCGCATTGAAGTTAGTTTCAAATTGGATATAGAGCTCTGGAACCAACGTCACTGCGTAACATTTACGTCTCACGCAGTCGCTTGGCGACATCTTTAAAGGCCACAGACCGAAACAAACTTTATTCCAGTGTCTTTGTTGTATTACTGACCACAGTGAGGTTGTTTTCAGGTTGGATCCACAAAGTAAGCGGTGTTTAGCTAAAGGTTGATCCAATTTATGAACACTAATTTCATCCAGCTGTTCTCTATTGCTCCCTCCTCAAGCACTCGGAGGTTCACTTAGGGACTGTCAAAAAAATTAACTAACCAAACACTCCTGACGAACAAATGTAAAATAAATGGCTTGCCTTGTACCCAACTGACACAAAAAGTGGCAATTCATGCTATTACATGAGACATACCATTGACTGAAAATCTGTGTGAGGTTGAAAATAATTATTGAAAATAAAAAAAAAATGACCTAAAATGGAATAAAAATTAGTGTACCTCATCTATCCAGTCTAGTAGAATAATTTCATGCTGATTTTGACTCAATAGGTCACATGACCTAGATGCTATTGAAGAAAAATATTAATTTTGACTAAAAATACAGATAAAAAATATGTAAAAAAGGTTAAAATGAAATAAGGATGAGTGTACCTCATCTATACAGTCTAGTAGAACATTTTCACACTGATTTGGAGTTAATGGGGCACACGATTTGGAAGCTACTGAAGAAAGCATTATATTCTTTATCGTCCTTAAGTCACAGGGCTAATGCAATGCAGTATTCCAGGAACACAGGTGCAGATGCTGTCATCTTTCATGCACACAGCAGTCGCCGAACCTGGTGACATCAGGAATAATGCTGCTGCAACGGCGCCGACCTTCAGGTAATGAGCTGCCATGATGCTGTCGCCCTTCAGACACAGAGCTTCTAGAACGAAGTCGGCTTCTAGATAAAAAACTGCCATGGTGTGTCTGAAGGCCGACGTTACAGCAGCTCTGTACCTAGCGGCATGCTGTCCTCTTGAAGGCACAGGGCTGCTGCGACGCCATTGTCCTGCAGGTAAACACTCGTCTCAGGAGCTTGGTACTTGGATGAAAGTGTTGTAGCTCCCATCAACATTTATGATGTTTTTAATATTTAAAAACATCATAAATGTTCTTGTTTATTTAAGTAATAAACAAGAACAGTTTATTACTTAAAATTTTACATTGCATCTTCACAGGCAGTTTTGTGTCTGCATGCCCTTGTCACAGCGTTTGTGTGCCTGGAGTGAACCCCTCAATATTCACTCTGTGCTCCTCTGACCTGGATAGGTGTTGAACTGCGTCATCAGTTGAAACACAGCAGAGAGCCTCTGTCTGCTTCTGCTGCGCACAACGCCGGAAATCTGCAAGGCAACTATGAGGCCGTAGGCATGTACGTAGCTGAATTGAAGTTGGAAGACAAAGTTCAGGATGTTCTGCTCAAAGTGATACTGTTCCTGTGGTTGAAACACAGCCGAGAGCTTCTGTCCACTTCTGCTGCGCATGGCGCAGGAAATCTGGAAGGCAAAAGCAAGGATGTAGGTGTGTTCGTTGCTGAACTGAAGTCGGAAGACACAATTCAAGATGTTCAGCGCACAGTGCTGCTGTTCCTCCCCCAACCAGCGCACAGAGACTGATCCTGTGTTTCTGTCCATGGCTATCTGTGTATCGTGTATCAGCAAAAAAGAGTTGCAGCTTCAGAGAGAGGGAGATGATCTCAGAGCATCATTTGATATATTTGTCCAAACACCTGCTTTTATACCTTAAGCTCCACCCTCTTACAAGGTAAAAAAAAAATCCTTCCTCTAGTGGGAGGAGTTTTACCTCATACACAGATAGCCAGGGACAGAAACAGAGGATCAGTCTCTCTGCCCTGGTTGGGGGAGGAGAAGTCCTATTGGGTCCGAAAAGGGTTCTCTACAAAGAATGTAATTTTTTCATGGCATTCTGTGTAGAAAACTCCAAATAGGTCAAGCACGCGCGTGTTACAAGCTTGTTATGAGCTCATAACAAAAGCAGAAGCGTCGTGCGCAGCAGAAACGGACATAGGCAGAATCGTCTGCCTATCAGCTCATAACAAGCGCGTGCTTGTAGGAATTCTCTACACAGAATGCCATGAAAAAAATTACATTCTGTGTAGAGAACTCCAAATGGGTCAAAATCGTGCGTGTTCCAAGCACGTGCTTGTTATGCGCTCATAATATAAGCAGAACCGTCTTGCACAGCAAAAACGGACATAGGCAGAATCGTCTGCCTATGCGCTCATAACAAGCGCGTGCTTGTAATAGGAGTTCTCTACACAGAATGCCATGAAAAACTTACATTCTGTGTTGAGAACTCCTATTACAAGCACGTGCTCGTTATGAGCTGATAGGCAGACGATTCTGCCTATGTCCGTTTCTGCTTCACATGACACTTCTGCTTCTGTTAGTAGCTCATAGAAAGCATGCGCTTGTGACAAGCGTGTGCTTGACCCAATTGGAGTTCTCTACACAGAATGCCATGGAAAACTGGCATTCTGTGTTGAGAACTCCTATTACAAGCACGCGCTTGTTATAAGCGCATAGGCAGACGATTCTGCCTACGTCCGTTTGTGCTGCGTGCATACGACGGTTCTGTTTATATTATGAGCACATAACAAGCACTCGCTCGTAAAACGAGCGTTTTTGACCCATTTGGAGTTCTCTACAAAGAATGTAATTTTTTCATGGCATTCTGTGTAGAGAACTCCAAATGGCTCAAGCACGCGCTTGGAGTTCTCTACACAGAATGCCATGAAAAAATGGCATTACAAGCACGCCTAACAAGCGCGTGCTTGTAATATGAGTTCTCTACACAGAATGTAAGTTTTTCATGGCATTCTGTGTAGAGAACTCCAATTGAGTCAAGCACGCGCTTGTTATGCGCTCGTAATATAAGCAGAACCGTCGTGCGCAGCAAAAACTGACGTAGGCAGAATCGTCTCCCTATGCGCTCATAACAAGCACGTGCTTGTAATAGGAGTTCTCTACACAGAATGCAATTTTTTCATGGCATTCTGTGTAGAAAACTCCTATTGGGTCAAACATGCGCTTGTCACAAGCGCGTGCTTGTAATAGGAGTTCTCTACACAGAATGCCATTTTCTCATGGCATTCTGTGTAGAGAACTCCAAGCGCGTGCTTGAGCCATTTGGAGTTCTCTACACAGAATGCCATGAAAAAATTACATTCTGTGTAGAGACCTATTACAAGCACGTGCTCATTATGAGCTCATAGGCAGACGATTCTGTCTATAACCGTTTCTGCTTCGCTCCACGCTTCTGCTTATGTTAGTAGCTCATAACAAGCATTTTCTTGTTTCAAGCACGCGCTTGTGACAAGCGCATGTTTGACCCAATAGGAGTTTTCTACACAGAATGCCATGAAAAAATTGTATTCTGTGTAGAGAACTCCTATTACAAGCACGTGCTTGCTTCAAGCGCGTCTGCCTATGAGCTTATAACAAGCATGCGCTTGTTACAAGCAAGCATAACAAGCGCGTGCTTGTAATAGGAGTTCTCTACAGAGAATGCCATTTTTTCATGGCATTCTTCGGTTCTCTACACATAATGTAATTCTTTCATGGCATTTTGTGTACAGAACTCCAATTGCGTGAAGCACACGCTTGTCACAAGCGCGTGCTTGTTATGAGCTCATAACATAAGCAGAAGAGTAGTGTGCAGCAGAAACGGACATAGGCAGAATCGTCTGCCTAGGATCTCATAACAACGCTGTGAGTCGTTATGAGCTCATAACGAGCACGCGCTTGTTACAAGCATGTTACATCTGAAAGTGTTGTAGCTCCCATTAACATTTATGATGTGTTTAATGATTAAAAAACTCAGAAGGTCATTCTTTTACCAGAACAGTTTATTACTTAAAATTTTACAAACCCATTACCAAACAAACAAACTGGGATGGTATTTGGACTGAAAAGAAAAAAAAAGGAATGGCCGTTTATAGTGAAATCCATGATGCAAACCCTCTACATTGGCTAACAACTGTCCTCTCAAGTGGTCTTTAAGTTTATTACTTAAAATTTTACACTTCATCTTCACAGGCAGTTTTGTGCCTGGATGCTCTTGTCTTTGTATCGTGTATCAGCAACAAAGTCTTTCAGTTTCACAGAGAGGGAGATGATCTGAGAGCGTCATCAGAAATATTTGTCCCAACACCTGCTTTTATACCTTAAGCTCCACCCTCCAGATGGCAAAATACGCGCGTGCTTGTTATGAGGGCTGAACAAGCTTGTTTAGCGCTCATAACGTATTTTTCTGCTTGTGTGGTTGCGGAGCAGCGAGGAGACCCATGGGGAGCCATATCTGATGAAGAAACGCGGAGTGACCTAACACTCCCAAAGGCCAGCATATTTATAACAGCGCGGAAAAAAGCGGCACAGCTAAAAACAATTAATTACAAAATGTATGGAATTATCAAAAGAAATATTAAAGGTACAGAGAAAATAATTTTAAGTACATAAACAAAAGCAATCTAGACAAACAGGCAAAATAATTAGAACGCATATAACATGAAGGCGCAGTTGTTTTGTGACTCTGTGAGAGCATTACTTCTTCAATCAGCTCTGCAGTGACAGACTAATTACATTTTACAGATAGTAATGTATTCTTTTAAATACACTCAAAAAATGAACTTAGGGGGTTATTAGATTAATAAAAGAATATCATGTACTTTTAACACAATAATTTCATGTTTTAAACAAAAACGTGATAAAATCATGTTGAACAAACAAGAAATTCATCAACTTAACGTTTATGAAATTGAATCATGTTGAGATAACACGATTCATTATAGT
>NW_006800349.1:0-2825 GCF_000485575.1 Poecilia formosa
CCGCCTCTTCCAAGAGGTGAAAGCGCTGCCAGTAGATCCAGAGGTTATCGATGAAGGTCACTGAGCTGGTAGAGCTTTAATCAGCCATTTATCATGAGCAGCCTGGAGTGTTTTTTGTCTCCACATTGAGGTGATGGAATCGGACCACTGAGAAATAACTTCATTTTTAATTTTCCCATAGTGTTCAGAAGAATATTAAAGTCCTTTTTCAGAATCTCCGATTTTTGCTTTGCCAGATCGTTGGCTCCAACATGCACAACTAAAGTCTCAATATTTGGCTGATCAGTGGTTAGAGAGAGTAAATCAGATACAGTGTCACCAGGAAAAGAAATCACTCTCATTTTCTTGGGATTGCAAACGTGGCTGATTCCATTTACTGCCTCATCTCCAACAATAAGCACTTTTGGCATACCTTTCATTTTCCTGGTGGTTGCTTTGTCCTTTGGAGCTTTGGGGGGTGGATGTGTTGGTCTAGCCTCATTGCTGATGTTTGAAGGTGAAGTTTCAGGTGAGGCTGATGATGTGCAGAAAATCTGTTTTTCAGTGGGATTCCCATTTGAGTCAGAATGTTTTGAGGCTTGGGCTGATGGCTTTGTCCTTGGTAGCGGGGTCAGTGGAGCCGTTTTGGTTCCAGCTGCTTGTTTATTTTTCTTTAGCAGAGCAGGTGTTGAAGTTGAAGGTGGGTTTCGGCTCAGAGCCGGCCACGCTGATTCGTCCAGGTGAGGGGTTCTCCCTGTTAGTCGTCTCATGGGATCCGCAGTGTGAGACTTTTGTTTCAGCTTGGCACCCTGAGTATTCCAGGGTGAGCTGCTTGGTGCGGGACGTACAACCTCTCTGTTGATTTGAAGAAGAGTTGTTTCATTTCCACAGGTAGCATTGATCTCAAAGTTCAGCTCCAGCCGTTGAATCTTCATTTCTATAGACTGAAGTCGTTGTATAATACTGCTAATGCCCGAGGTCGGCCGGAGGCATTTTGCCCTGGTTCAACTTAGAGGTGAAGAAAAGTAAGGTAAAAATAAAAGTGTGAAAATCTCCCAGTCCTTAGATTTGAAGTAATCCAGTTATGATGTCAATAGTGTAAAAATAACTATAAAACCTGTGACTTTAGAAATAACTCACAGGCAAAGTTATTAATAAGGATGAGAGAGAGCAGGATGAGCTGTTCCTCCTTCAGCTGCCAGAACAATCTAAGGGGGTAAATACTTATCGGCACACAGCACGTTGGGTTTAGTTTCTCTAAATTGCCTTGTGAGTTAAAAGGATCCAAGATTAGTTGAACATATTGGTCTAAATATGTTGTAATTTTCCTGTTAACTAAGAAATTGCTGTTTGTGATATGCCAAAACTCATAATTACTTAAAAAATGTACATCTTTTGTTTTATAAACAGTTAGGTGAGTCTAGATCACTTCCTATGTGAAAAAAAGAAGAGTGCAGTGGGAGAAACCTGAACACAACTTCTGGACTACCTACATTTGTGCTCTAAACATTTCTCTCCCAAAGACTTTGAGTCATTTGTAACGACAAGTAAAACTGACAAAGGCTCTAACAGGTGATTGTTATCTTAACAAGTTAAAAACAAATGCTGTGCCGGCAGTTTTTATCCACAAAGCACCTCAACCTTGCTGCTGCCAGCAAGAGTGAAAAACGCTGGGAGAAACATCAGAGGCAGGCAGAGCTGGAAGTTCTTTTAAATGCTAAAGGAGTTTTCCACTGCTGTCGGTACTGAATGTAGTCACAAAGTCGGCCTTCTATCACCTGAAGAACATCTCCAGGATTAGAGGACTGATGTCTCAGCACGATCTAGAGAAACTCATCCATGCATTTATCTTNAAAAAAAATAGAAGATACAAGGTAGCAGCAAAAAATGACCCCAAAGAACATCCAGCAAGGAAACAAGGGGTAGAAACAGGGACGCACAGAGGACTGAGAAGACAAGACATGAGGATCTGACGAGTAGTGGGAGAGAATGAGAGGCTTAAATACCTGTAGGTAGAGAGCTAGATAAAAGCTAGGCTGGTGAGCTAATTGATTGAAGGTGAGAATGGTAAGCAGGAGCCAGGCTGAGGGGCAGGGAAACTATATAAATATACAGGGGAACACAAAAGCGTGAGGGAAGTAACATAAGGGAGTTGGAGATAATTCTAACAGTAATAAAAAAAAATATGACAAACTAGAAAGAGACAAAGATATGAGGGGAAACTATGAAAGAACCAAAACAGACTGATCTAAAAATAATAAGAACTAAGATACACAGAGCTAGAGCACCACGAAGGACTAAACAAAGAAATAAACTAACTAGAATCACTAAAGAAAGATAGACATCATTCAGGCAAATAGGAACAACTGAACCTCAGATAATGAAATAACCAAGAAATAAACATAACTAGAAACACTATGAGGGACCAAAATAAGGAAAATAAGAATAATACAAATCTAACCAAAATAAGTTACCTCAAATAATGAAACTATAACCCTGAAAGGAAAGAAGGAAAATGAAGAAGAAACACCCAAAAAACAAATCTCCAATCCAAAACCCAGAATCCTGACAGTTTTCAGAGGTTCCACACTGTACACCATTTGTTAGTTCTCCAGTTTTAACATATAAATTATTCAAATTCAATACCAAATGCAAACAGATTCCAACATTTTTAACATTAGTTAAATCAGGGGTCTGGAGCTGGCTGAACTCACACAATGGTTATTTGTAA
The DNA here is from genome assembly GCF_000485575.1 of Poecilia formosa. NCBI lineage: Eukaryota > Metazoa > Chordata > Actinopteri > Cyprinodontiformes > Poeciliidae > Poecilia > Poecilia formosa. The sequence goes on from NW_006800349.1 coordinate 2,711, forward strand.
CTGGCCAGTTGATTAAAAAAATAAATAAATATATACATTCCATAGAAATCGCTGTATCCATCTTTGTTTTCAAAATGTCATATGTTAGTTTTTATTTTATATAAAACCAAAGGAT
>NW_006800349.1:2835-10137 GCF_000485575.1 Poecilia formosa
TGAGAAATAACTTCATTTTTAATTTTCCCATAGTGTTCAGAAGAATATTAAAGTCCTTTTTCAGAATCTCCGATTTTTGCTTTGCCAGATCGTTGGCTCCAACATGCACAACTAAAGTCTCAATATTTGGCTGATCAGTGGTTAGAGAGAGTAAATCAGATACAGTGTCACCAGGAAAAGAAATCACTCTCATTTTCTTGGGATTGCAAACGTGGCTGATTCCATTTACTGCCTCATCTTCAACAATAAGCACTTTTGGCATACCTTTCATTTTCCTGGTGGTTGCTTTGTCCTTTGGAGCTTTGGGGGGTGGATGTGTTGGTCTAGCCTCATTGCTGATGTTTGAAGGTGAAGTTTCAGGTGAGGCTGATGATGTGCAGAAAATCTGTTTTTCAGTGGGATTCCCATTTGAGTCAGAATGTTTTGAGGCTTGGGCTGATGGCTTTGTCCTTGGTAGCGGGGTCAGTGGAGCCGTTTTGGTTCCAGCTGCTTGTTTATTTTTCTTTAGCAGAGCAGGTGTTGAAGTTGAAGGTGGGTTTCGGCTCAGAGCCGGCCACGCTGATTCGTCCAGGTGAGGGGTTCTCCCTGTTAGTCGTCTCATGGGATCCGCAGTGTGAGACTTTTGTTTCAGCTTGGCACCCTGAGTATTCCAGGGTGAGCTGCTTGGTGCGGGACGTACAACCTCTCTGTTGATTTGAAGAAGAGTTGTTTCATTTCCACAGGTAGCATTGATCTCAAAGTTCAGCTCCAGCCGTTGAATCTTCATTTCTATAGACTGAAGTCGTTGTATAATACTGCTAATGCCCGAGGTCGGCCGGAGGCATTTTGCCCTGGTTCAACTTAGAGGTGAAGAAAAGTAAGGTAAAAATAAAAGTGTGAAAATCTCCCAGTCCTTAGATTTGAAGTAATCCAGTTATGATGTCAATAGTGTAAAAATAACTATAAAACCTGTGACTTTAGAAATAACTCACAGGCAAAGTTATCAATAAGGATGAGAGAGAGCAGGATGAGCTGTTCCTCCTTCAGCTGCCAGAACAGCTGATGGAGGAACAGAGCAGATGTTGGTCAACATTATTCATGTGGACCCAAATGCAGAGAGGTGGAGGCAGCAACTGAGTTAGATGATTTAATGAAAAAATGCTGAACACTTACAAAAAAAAAAAATAGAAGATACAAGGTAGCAGCAAAAAATGACCCCAAAGAACATCCAGCAAGGAAACAAGGGGTAGAAACAGGGACGCACAGAGGACTGAGAAGACGAGACATAAGGATCTGATGAGTAGTGGGAGAGAATGAGAGGCTTAAATACCTGTAGGTAGAGAGCTAGATAAAAGCTAGGCTGGTGAGCTAATTGATTGAAGGTGAGAATGGTGAGCAGGAGCCAGGCTGAGGGGCAGGGAAACTATATAAATATACAGGGGAACACAAAAGCGTGAGGGAAGTAACATAAGGGAGTTGGAGATAATTCTAACAGTAATTAAAAAAAAATATGACAAACTAGAAAGAGACAAAGATATGAGGGGAAACTATGAAAGAACCAAAACAGACTGATCTAAAAATAATAAGAACTAAGATACACAGAGCTAGAGCACCACGAAGGACTAAACAAAGAAATAAACTAACTAGAATCACTAAAGAAAGATAGACATCATTCAGGCAAATAGGAACAACTGAACCTCAGATAATGAAATAACCAAGAAATAAACATAACTAGAAACACTATGAGGGACCAAAATAAGGAAAATAAGAATAATACAAATCTAACCAAAATAAGTTACCTCAAATAATGAAACTATAACCCTGAAAGGAAAGAAGGAAAATGAAGAAGAAACACCCAAAAAACAAATCTCCAATCCAAAACCCAGAATCCTGACAGTTTTCAGAGGTTCCACACTGTACACCATTTGTTAGTTCTGCAGTTTTAACATATAAATGATTCAAATTCAATACATGCAAACAGATTCCAACATTTTTAACATTAGTTAAATCAGGGGTCTGGAGCTGGCTGAACTCACACAATGGTTATTTGTAACTGGCCAGTTGATTAAAAAAATAAATAAATATATACATTCCATAGAAATCGCTGTATCCATCTTTGTTTTCAAAATGTCATATGTTAGTTTTTATTTTATATAAAACCAAAGGATTTAAATAAAATGTTGGCTCTTTGAAAATAACAACAAGCTTCATACACTACAGTCACTCAGTCATTCACACACACACACACACACACACACACACACACACACACACACACACACACACACACACACACACACACACGTTGATGGTGACAATCAACTGTATCGTAGCTCCTGGAGCAGTCTGACCTCCCACGCCACAGGGCCCTCTGACTGAGGGTAAGAATCCTTATTAGATTGGAAAGTTTGCAAACGCCTGAGTGAAACAAAGATGAATTTGTTTTTGAAGTCTGGTGCATTAATGTGGTATATAATAACTTTCATTTGAGCCAAAAGAAAGTTCAAAGTCCTAAGCCTTCTTTGGTTATGTATCAGACCCATCAGTTTGTAATGAAGTGTTCTGCTTTATGATTAACAGGTCCAACCAGCCTGTCCCCTGTGCTGGCCACTGTGTGTGGTAGGGAACCTCCAGGCTCCATACACTCGACAGGAGACTCAATGTTCCTTCACTTCTCGTCTGACAGCCATGTCAGTGGCCAAGGCTTTAATGCCTCCTTCTCCAAAGGTTCTGCACAATAACAAATACATATTTTCTTTATTCTGACTTTACATTTTTGTATATTACATTTTTCTTTGTTCTTTATTGTGTTGAGACAACAGAATGTTGGGCTACCTTTTTAGTGTATTTATTTTTTCATGTCAAGCATAAGATTTTTTTTCACTGTTTAAATATTTGTATTTTAATGTAAATTCATGTTCAATTCATATCTAATTGTGGCTGAGGTGTTAAAACTGGTGAATCAAAAGAAGCTTCCACTGCTCTTCATGTTTGTTTTTTTGACAGTAACATTTAGGAGATGCTGATTAATCAGTGGACCTCTGAGGACAGACATCATTTTCTTCACCACATGTTGCATTCAGTATTTTACCCATTTTTAATGTTCATAGCATTAGCATATGTCATGAGATTTGTGTGTCTCACATTTTTAGTCAACAATGTTGCTGTGACTCTGCAGCAGGGTATCCATTTTAATGAAGATGTTCTTTGTGTGTTCAGGTTGTGGTGGCCTGCTGCATGCAGACAGAGGTGTTCTGAGCAGTCCTCACTACCCTCAGAACTACTTGCCTGGATTAAATTGCAGTTGGCATGTGATGGTTACACCAGGATTTCGGGTTTCAGTGTTATTCCAAAATCCCTTCCAGATTCAGGGCTACGGCACTGACTGTAGCTCAGGAGACTACCTCCAGGTAAACTTAAAGTGAAATTCAGCCCCAAATCAAATTTTTTCATGATGGTAAACTAAACAGGTGAATTAGGGTTGTAACTTAATGTTTCTATGTGAATTTGACATTTTGGTGCAGTTCTTTTAGTTCTGCATTACTTTGCTTAAATCCATTTCACTGCTGGCCTCTCTGGTCAAACAGTTTTTGGGCAGTTTAATTTTGCTATTGGTTGCAGCGGTACAGCTTGGTACAACTTCCTCACTTTGAGTACAAAAGCTGCCTTCCTGCTAGAGGAGGGTGATTCTAGTCATTTTGATATTGATCTGGTGCCAAGTAAATGCAGGGCCATTGTTACATCCAAAAAGGGCACAGCATATTTGAGGACACGGAGGCAAGAGTGAGGGTTCAAAAATTATTTTATTTTAAAACTCTCTTAAGCTTTTCTTTTGGTTCATCTGCTTTGATTTTCTGTGAAGAAAAAAGAGAGAGTTAAATACCTTCAGTCCTCCGTGTCCCAAAAAAAGAGAAAAACAAAACCCCAAAAGTGTTAACAGAAAGTTGGACCTGGTGAGCCGATCAAAAAGAACAAAACAGTGCAGCAGGGGGCCGACCCTACACAGGGCTGTCAAAGCACATAGTAGTACTGGACTAAAAGAATCTACTGCAAAAGAAAGATCGAAAGCAGGACAACTGGTCCCACCAGGCTAAAATCACAACGAAAAAGCAAACAAACAAAGGCTAACAGAACTACTGCATGGCAGATTGGAAATGTCAGCTGCGGCCTACAGCCACTGGAGACGTGTTCACACTGAGTCAGGAGTCAGGACATCCCCAGTGGTGGTGGAGCGAGCGGAAGGGCGGGTCTCACATATGTCCAGACCCAGCCTATTTATAAGTGGACCAACAGCCACCACTGAACGTAATCAAATTAATTACCAAAAATAAGAAGTTATCCAAACTCCAAAATATTAAGAAAAAACAGAAAGTCCTTCAACTACAGTCTATAAACAAAACAATCTAGAAAAATAGACAAAAATAATTAGAATGTGCCCGAAGCACATAACAGCCTGTCATGATTTGTGGTTGTGAATGGTGAGGAAGACGCTGGCAGGCCCAGGTAGACATGATATAAGTGATGATTTAATGATTAATCCAAGAACAGAAACCAGAGAGCAGACTAACAACACGGTGACATACGTCGTAACACGATGAGGATCCAACGAAGGACAGAGACAACAGGTGAGGTTAAATACACAGGGAAGGTAATCAGGGAACTGGACACAGCTGGGAACACCAGCTGCTCTTTCTGCCCCCGCTCACTCAGTGGCGAGTCAGCAGTTGTCAGCATTTGTAAAGCGTTACTCAGCCTTACAAATGTGTTATATGTTTATTATAAATAACACATTTATTACAAATAAATAAACGTGTTATGGGTTGGATATGGAGTGGAATTCGTCTTCTCTGCTCTGACATTGGTGAAGATATGGTGTTGAAAAAATGACTGCAGTGCTGAGGAATCGAGAAAGTCTAATGGCCGCTTCTCGCTGCTCGCTTGGGACAGACAGGCAGAACGCTGTCACCATAAAAGTCTTCAACAACACAGGAAAAGTTGCTAGATTTATCAATCACTAGAGGAGTCTGAAAAATTAATAAATATAGTGGCCAGGTCAAAAGGTTGACAACAGCGCTTCTTTCATCGTGATCACAACCCCACCTCAGCTCATTCCTACATTTGGCGTTTCTCTTGGCTCCACCCACCTTTCTGAATTTTTTTTTAAATTTGCCAGGCCCAGAGTTTAGCTTTCAGAAGGGGGGGGGCTACACTTTGAAGACGTATTACATCGTGAGGTCAAGCACACAAGATCCTGCCCCCAATCTGAAGTAGAAGTAGAAAGTACAGATACTTATTGAAAAATGTAGTGGAGTAAAAGTTGAAAGTACACATGATTAAATCTGCTTAAGTAAAATGCACTTAAGTACCACCACTGTGGCTTTGTGAATCTTAATTGGCCAACAAACTCACCCAACCTTAACTCCATAGAAAATCTCTGAGGCATTGTGAAGAGAAAGACACAATACACCAGACCCAACAATTCAGAAGAGCTGAAGGCCACCTGGACTCTCCTAACACCTGAACAGGGCCACAGACTGATCAGATTCATGTCACACTGCTTTGCTGCAGTAATCTGGACAAAAGGAACCCTAACTAAGTACTGATTATTGTACGTGCTCATACTTTTCATGTTCATATTTTTCACAAGTTCAAATCCATGTTGAGAGTGGAGCTCCTTCAATCAGTGTTCCTCCACAGCTCTGATTGGCTCAGCAATGTAACGTGATCCTCTGCAGCAAGTGATGGCAAAGCGGGGCGTCATCACGACTTTACACAAGTGTCTCTTTACCTCCGCGGCAGAAGCTCTGCCGAACCCCTGAGACCGACTCATCGAACCTCTGGGGTTCGATCGAACCCAGGTTAAGAACCACTGGTCTAAGGAAAATACTGACCTGCTGAGGAGGTCAATGTTCTCCAGGGATGGAACTAAAACATCCAGGATGTTTTAGTGCCAAAGTGCCGACTTTGGGCACCACTGGATTAATATAATATACAGGTTTCACTTTTTGAATGGAATTACTGACATAAATCAACCTTTTTCATGATATTCCAATTTTATGACCAGCACCAGTGTAATAGATTGCTTACTCAGATAGCAAAACATTTCAAAGCTTTAATGATGATGGCTAACGGACAATGAAAACCCAAAATTCAGTGTTTTAGAAAGTTAGCTAGCTAAGATAGTAGGCTATGTCTTCTTCTTTACTTCCTTACCTAACTAATTACTTTATTTCTGAGCTCTAAGAGCTCTCACTGAGGTCACAGATATATATTTACTCCCTGTTGTTGTTTCTACAGCTCAGAAATGGTCCAGATGGGTCGTCTCCAATTCTAGGAGGTCGTATCTGTGGTTCCAGTCCTCCTTCCATCCTCCAAACTACAGACAACCACCTCCATATTCACTTTGTAACTGATTCAAGTAACGAGGCCAGCGGCTTTAAGTTGATTTTTGAAGCCCATAATAAAGGTAGAATCTGTTGTTCTTTTTTGATAAGTAAGAAAGAGAATAACTATGAATAGGTTAGGTATTTTTTAATAATACATTGTGCTAAAATAGAATGTACTTAATTCTATTTTACCATGAATGGGTAGTTATTAAAACAAAATGCCACTTTCAAATATTGTAGATCGCCAGTTAAACACACATACTTCAGCGTGTTGAGGATTTGACAAAAAACAATTATAAATTTTTACCGCCAGCTATTCAACCACTTCTGTTCATTACAGTTAAGGTTATTTACAGTAATGGTTGGCAGATACAGTATGAGAAAATTGAAGAATGAAGATATTTGATTGAGCAGAACTCAGAGCACAGACACCAAAGGATTTAGCCTATAGTAAAAGCAGCTTTATGAGTGATAACATGGTGAAATCAGTGGAGCATGGTTTCTTAAACTTAATGTCCAATTTGAAAAAAGTTTGAAACTGATTTCTTTAGGTCAGGTCATTTCTACACTTAAACCCTATATTTGACAGAGGGTATACCCTAGAGCAGTGGTTCTCCGTTCCAGTCCTCAGAAACCCCTGTCCTGCATGTTTTATGTAACTCATGGGACCGCCATGACCAAACCGCCTTCTCTTTAAGTTCTGGGATCTTCATGGGTGTTTCTGAGTTTTTCCAGTGCTGCTGCTCACTGTGGCTGTTGGCGTCTGTTGTTCATAAAACTACCTGAAGCCTACAAATATGACTTGACTATTGCATGAAGCTTGCAGTGAGTTATTCTATTAACTAGGATGTGATGAGATGTCATATTTATAATAGCAACGCTGATGTTATTTCCCTCCTGCTGTCGCGCTCAGTAAGCTGTGGTCCGGTTGGCAGCT
>NW_006800349.1:10378-12017 GCF_000485575.1 Poecilia formosa
CCATCCATCCATCCATCCATCCATCCATCCATCCATCCGTCCATCCATCCATCCATCCATCCATCCTGCTTTCCTTCCTTGTCCCTTAGTGGGGTTGGGAGGTGCTGGTGCCTCTCCAGCTAACGTTCCAGGTGAGAGGTGGGGTCACCCTGGACAGGTCGCCAGTCTGTCGCAGGGCATCAACCTTCTTAAACAATTTACTACTTGACGGTCAACTTTTTTTTCCACACACCACGTGGCCGTTAGAAAGTGAACCAAACTCACAGGAACACTATAGGAAAAAAACCCAATAATCTCCCCTCACCTTTAGACTCAACTCAGGAGACCTGTTATTTCTCTGAAGTGTCATTATTTTTTTTCTATTATGTCTTTTGAACCGATTTATTTATTTATTTTTGTTGTTGTTGAATTATCATTATCATTTTCATTATTATTAGAAATAAATACAAGTATAACTAACTCTTCTGTTTCATTCACCCAGTTCATGACAATGCTGTTCCTAGTTCTGATCAAATTAAAGTACAAACTGGTTACTAAATAAAACACCAGTCAGACCAGTGAAAACAGCGTCACATCTAGGTGTTTCCCTTCTGCCACACGCCTGACTGGAATCAGTGGGTGATTAACAGGCTCCTGCAGCATTTGATGACATTCAGAGGAGATCATGCAATCATTTGAATCAGGTGATCTGGAACAGAGACACATCTATAACATGCAGGCCAGTTTTTCCTGATGACCAGAGCTCAGAAACATTGCAACACAATTTGTGTTCAGAACGATTTTTCTTCCTTTGAAAAATACCACAAAAAATATCAAAGTAAGCTTAGAATAATATTTTTTGTTTGTTTATTTTTGCTATTGCTAGATATTTGAAATTTGCTAGCTTGGTATGACCAGAGTATTAATTATTACCTCAAAATACTTTGGCGAAATAGAACTGGTGTCTCCTGGTTTTGGTGTATAACAGATGGATTACATTTTCTTATTTTTGTTGTGACCTAAGTAATTTTCCCACAGCATGCGGAGGCTCCGTCACGCTGACGGATAATGACCCACCCGGCTACATCACATCACCAAACTATCCACAGAATTACCCCCAGAACATTGACTGTACATGGGTGATAACCGTACCCAATGGAGAAGCTGTCCAAATTGACTTTGAGGAAGATTTCTACATTGAACCCACAGCCAGGTATATTTGCTGTTTTCTTTTCACTTTCTAATATGGCCATTGCAATATAATAACTTCTATTTTATACTGTATTGTACACATGTAAAAATAAAGAAAGGCCTTCACAGAATCATTTTTAATAACCTCACCATATATTCCTTAATATAAATGTAATTCTTTTACTGTATCTCAAAGTGAATTAAATCAAACAAATATATGAGGTTTATTGTGGAGGCGTTCAACCGCCAGAGCTCAGACAGAAATTCAGGAGCAGTATTTTATTTAAGCGAGATTGTTGTCTTGTTATAACGAGTTTTATATTTCATTAAAACTGAAATGTCTTCTCTTTTAAATATGAAAGGTCATATCAGTAAAACAGAAACACCTCTTAAAAGTTAGAAACTCTGTACGATTTGTTTTCAAGATCAAACATCAGTTGTCTCCTTTATCTAAACAACGTGGAAGCAG
>NW_006800349.1:13861-16921 GCF_000485575.1 Poecilia formosa
CATGGGGGAAGAACATACAAGGTACATAAATCCAAAATATTAATCCTCCAAAGAACAATTGTGCATTTTAACTGGTGTTGCTGCTGTTTTGTGACAGAATATTACTTTTACAGTGTTTAATTAAAGGACATATTTACATAATTACATAATTTAATGTACATTTAACATTTTAAGACAAGAAAATTATTTTCTTGTATTTATTTTTTATACATTATTGAGAAATGACTTTTGATTTATCAATCAGTCATTGTCAATCATTAAACTACATATTTTTCTTACTTTTTTCTGGAGAAAAAATATTTATTACAGTATGTCAACTCTGCTATTGACAGCAAAGAGTGAAAATAATTCTAACAGAGTAAATTATTTTTATTTCATTATATAAGCTACATTAATACACTAATACTTCAGATTGAGATATTTAAAAATACACAAAAAGTGAAAGAATAAAACATTTATTAAACTGGGAGCACTGGTCACAGGCAGGGCTTCAGTCTGCTGGTCACACAGGGAGAACTCAAAGACTTCTGAGACGACCTGGTTCACAGGCTAAAGCCAAGGATAAAAGAGAAATGAACCAAAAGTGTAAAAGACATTTTCAGCATGTTGGGCTCTGACTCGTAGCATCTTTATAGCTAAATACCGACATGATGAAGCTGAGCCAGAAACAGACTGAAGAACAGCAGCTGATCTTTCCTCACTAAATCCTCTGGTTTTTAATGAACTTCTCCTCTAACAGCAGTTTTTCATCACCTCTCTCTCATTAGAAAACAGTGTGAAAACGTTAGCTGCTAAGCTAACAATCAGCGGTTATTTCGGGCCAATTTAGCTACATAGGAAATATTTTCCGGTTGTTTAGAAGCGAATTTCTGGCTGCAAAGTCAAGTAATTCTGATCTTTCATCCTTACCTGGGGAAGGTAAAGCCAATGAATCCAGTTTGTTTCGTAAAACGGTTGAAATAAGTCCTCACAGAACAGGTGACGTAATGTAGGACTCAGCGCTCAGTGAGGCGTCTAGTATTCATGTCTATGGATGTATTGATATTAGCTAACTAGTCATCTTTTAGCTAACTTTACCTGCATCCAACAGCTTTACTCAACAGTCTTATTTTGGGGGAAAAACTGTGAAAAGTTCTTTGCGTTTTGCTGGTTTGCTGCCGTGATTCTAACACACCTGTAGCTCCGCCCAGCAGCAGCAGGTCTCCTTCACAGGTGTAATCCCAGCGCGAGCGTCGTAGCGCTCATGTTGCGTTTAAAGGCGGCTCGGAAAAACAGGTTACGATATGTTAACAACGGATTAAACGGTTTTAATTACTGATAAAAGTGACAGAGGACACAAATATGGAAAGTGCGGAAGCCTCTACTGTATCAAATTGACAGGAATAACAGAGAGTTGGCCATTCTAAGGTAAAAACCCAGCGCATACAGCGTTCATGTTCTTTGTATTTTTTGTTTTTGTTTTCATCCAGACGGTTTCTCCACCCCCCCCCCCTCTGCAATGGCACGGCGTCACCCCTAGGGGGCGTGCCCCACATAACCAGAGGTTATTTGGGAACCTCTGGAATAAGTTATTAATCTGAAAACTATAATTAGGCTGTTTCAATCAANCCCCTAGGGGGCGTGCCCCACATAACCAGAAGTTATTTGGGAACCTCTGGAATAAGTTATTAATCTGAAAACTATAATTAGGCTGTTTCAATCAAGACATGATGTTAATAACTAGGAGAGATTACAAATTAGATTATGTGTTTTACAGACATTCTATGTTGCATTCAGTTTTACACCAGCTGTTTAAATCTTATCAAGATGGTCAAAAGGTTAAACTCACACAAACAGCCACAACCCCCTGTGGATGCCTGCTCAGTCCACAGAGAGGTTAAGAAGTGTGTGTAAAATAGTTTAGTTTTTAGTTCTCTATAATAGAGAACTAAAAACTAAACTATTTTAATTCAACTTATTGTGTTATATTTAATATAAACATTGTACAAATGAAATGCCCACTGGACCATGGAGGCAATTTACAACCAAATTTTCTTATTTTAAAATGCTGTTAATTTTATATAATATTGTACATGTGGTTAAGTTTTAAAGCTAGCATATTTTACATTTATTTTCTTAACAATACACGTAGTTGGTTACAAAATACACTGTATGTTATATACATAAGCTAAATTATGGAAAATCAGTTCATATATTAAATATTTAACCATTTCATAGGTGAGGTACAGACAGGAGGAGCATGCTCTCATCAAGTGGCGCAATCCAAGGTGAGGCTCAGCTTCCTGCTGCCTCACCAGCTTCGCTTCCGAGCATTTAAATAGGAAAATGCGAAAATTCAGCGATTTTGAAGAAACAATATTCAAAATTGGTTTAGCTAAATGAAAAATAAATTCTTCATAGTACAAACCACAGGGTGAAAGTAGCAATATAAATTGTCATATCATTATATATTATTCTTTGATGGCTCTGCCTCACCTGCCTTCCCTGACTGCATGTCACTGGTTTAGGTATAAAACAACGCTATACGTGTTTGGTACATGGGCCAGGCAAACTAACAAGGCAGCACTTGTATATATATATATATATATATCTTTGTTTGTATGTGATTTTATATTGGCTTTTTTCTTTGTGTTTTTCTACAGCTGTAGCTTTGATTATTTGGAACTTCGAGATGGCTCATCATTGAATTCAGACCTAATTTCTCGGCTGTGTGGAAACACTAGACCATCTACACAACATTCAAAAGGCTCTTCCATGTTGCTCAGGTTTCGGACTGACAGGAGTGTAACACACAGAGGATTCAAAGCAAAATATTCCATAGGTTAGTCGATAAGCTCTGAAAAACTAATGTTCACCAACAACCAAAATGTAGTTGTTCCAGTAACCATGAGTGTTGCATTAAACAACTTCAGCATAGAGGACAAACAAAAACTCAACAGACACAAAAATGATTCAGTGAGAGAAAGAAAAAGTACAGTTACCTTTAATCTTGCACTAGGTCATGTGACATGACCTATATATATGTGTGTGTATATTTCCTCTAATATATATATGTGTATA
>NW_006800349.1:16997-56730 GCF_000485575.1 Poecilia formosa
AGGTAGGCCTATCAGATTCTGAGCAGCTGATTGTAGTTTGTAAGTGGTGGACAGGTAGCTAGCTATTTTAGACTACTTACTACTGTCTTTATCATTTAAGGGATACTAGACAAAGGTTGGGGTGGTAGGACGGAAAACGTCCATTATTTTTACATTCAAACCAGATATGCATTGATCTAAAGAAGATATAATGATTTTTATCGAAAATTAAACAACACTTCAGAGCTCACTTTCATTTTGCATTTCCCATCTCTAAATGCAGCATCATGTGGAGGCACCTACATAGGTCAAACAGGGGAAATCCATAGTCCAGGCTTCCCTGGTTCTAACTATCCTAAAAACTCCAACTGTGAATGGTACCTAGAAGGGCCCACGGGACACTACCTTACCTTGAGCTACAAGAACCTGAGCCTGCAGGACAGTGCAGGATGTGCTGCTGACTATGTGGAGATAAGAGAATACAATGCTTCAGGTGAGGACAAAAATCTAATTCTATTTAGAACTCATGTAAATTGTATGAATTCTTTAGATTCAAGTTTATAATTTCCACAGGACGTCTGCTGGGGCAACATTGTGGAAACAATATTCCAGCTTCAGTTGATACATCAGACAGTTTTGCTTATGTCAAATTTGTGAGTGACAACAGTGGAAATGCAGCTGGATTCAGCCTGTTTTTTGAAGCCAGTGTTGAAGGTAGGACCACTTTATTCTTTAGGGTTTTATTTAATGGGGCAGACACACATAGGCAAACTGAATAAAACAGCAGTCTCATGCTTGTATCATGGTGCTGATGGCGTAAGCTAATTTGCAGCACTTGTCCCTAGATGGGCTTTTTAAACAGTACTGTGGGTGTCTGTGGCTCTGTGGGTAGAGTAGTTGTCCTGTGATTGGAAGGTTGTAGGTTCGATTCCAGCTTCCTCCTACTTCATGGTGTGAATGTGACTAGTCACATTCACACCTGCACTCTACCCTGCTCCGGGTTGAGGAGCAGGGTAGAGTACTCCAGGGAGCACTTCCTGGAGTACTGGAGTACAATCCAGTACAGGTTCTCCAGTACTGGAGAGTACTGGAGGTACTGGACCTCCAGTACCTCCAGTGTGGAGGTACTGGAGAGTGTCCAGTACAGGAGGTACTGGACACCTCCAGAGTGCCCAGAGAAGGGTAGAGTGCCTGCTCCGGGTTGAGGAAGATGTCCTGCCCCAAGTGTGGAAAATGTGGGAAAAATGGAGTGGAAGATTGACGGGCAGACTGGTGCAGTCTCTGCAGTGAAGCAGGCGCTGTACCGGTCTGTCATGGTGAAGAGAGAGCTGAGTCAAAAAGGAAAGCTCTCAATTTACCGGTCGATCTACATTCCTACCCTCATCTATGGTCATGAGCTTTGGATCATGACAGAACAAGAGTTTTCTCCGGAGGGTGTCTGGGCTCTCCCTTAGAGATACGGTGAGAAGCTCAGTCATCCAGGAGGGACTCAGAGTAGAGCTACTGTAAGAACAGAAATACTATTTAAGGAGTTGTTTTTGCAAAAGGATTTTGACACCTCTCTAGGTCAAACAGACCTGACTCCCTTCCTTCCATTTGCGTGCAAAGCGCAAATGGAACCAAATATGGCTTGGGAAGGAAAGCTGTTTGGACCGATAAGAACAACAATTTGAGATGAATTGGCTTTCTCGGCAATTCTGAGATGGAGCAGATAAGGTCCCGAATATTTCTAAAGGACATCCAACACACACTTAGTATAAGGCTTGCCAGAATCCTTACGTAAGTCAAGGGTAGCAACCCCATTGGTCGAAACTTTCCAACTTACACCAGTGAAGATGACATTGTATAAAAAAGGGTGATGTTAAGAATACGGAGAGAATTTTGGAATATTTTTGAGTATTGAACTGTTGAAACTGTAACGAGGAATCCGTGGCAGAGTGTGTATTAAATATCCGAGCTCGCCTGAGGCCAAGCAGAAGAACTACGTCTCCGTGCGTTATTTCTTTTACTTATTTATTTGAGTATAGAAACCTTTGAGTTCTCCAAAACTACTGCTTCTCCATGTCGAGAAGAGCCAGTTGAGGTAGCTCAGGCATCTAGTTAGAATGCCTCCTCAACACCTCCCTGGTGAGGTGTTCTGGGCACATTTCACCAGGAGGAGGCCCAGAGGAAGACCGAGGGCACAATGGAGGCACTATGGTTCTTGGCTGGCCTGGGAACGCCCAGAGGAGCTGGCCTAAGTGGCTGGGGAGAGGATTGTCTGGGCCTCCCTACTTAGGCGGCTACCCTTGCAACCCGACTCCAGATGAGGGAAGGAGAGAGGAAGGAAAGAAGGAGTTGAAGTGGATCTGTGCAACGGTAAATAAAGCTGCAGTATGTAAGTTTGTGACAGCGTAATATGAGACAGATCACATGTGAAAAAATTGGGCTCTTCTGCCTTCTCCCAGTGGTCCCAGTACTAACAGCAGAAATACGCCACTCACTCAGAAGGATTGCTGTAAATGCTGTCAATCACTCTCATGCTCTCTCCCTCCTGCTTGTTCTTTGCTAAGCAACAGCTTGCTCAACACGACCTAGCCTGCCACAAATACTAAGGTGATCTTAGCATGGCCACCAATGACGTTGGATAAACAGTTGTCAGTATGTTAATGATTTTTCCATCATTAACACACTGAGCAGTATGCTGGAGGAGGATTGACAGTGCAAAGAAACTCCTTGCTCTGTTTGTGACTCAGAGTGGTACATTTTTGCAGTCCTAACTGTAAAACCAGGAGGAGGTGAAGGAATTGATTTTTTTTCACAATTACATGTCTCATAACATACTATCATGATATGGTGTCAGTTTTTATAAATATGGAAAAAAACAGCTTTTGTAACAGTTACATACTGCAGCTTTAACCCCAATGCACCTACTGATCAGTGTATAAATGTGAGTATGAGTGGGTGAATGTGGCTTTAGCATAAAACACTTTGAGTGGGAAAGAAGGCAGTGAACACCCAAACTGGAAAAGAGCTATAAAACTTCAGTCTGCTTAGCAATCCTACACAATGCTTCATCTGAGAGCCATTTCTAAATACATTAACTCAAGTTGTCTATAGATTAGTGTATCAGTGTATGAATGTGTGCACATTTGCAAGTGTGACTGGGTGAATACAGCCCTAGTGTGAAATGTTCTAGTGATTGGTATGTCTAGGAAAATGGGCTGTATATGAAGTAACTGATATTAAATAAACTTGGACAAAAAAGATTTAACTTCTGACAATCAAAATAAATTTTGTTGAATTATTTGATCTCACAATAGGTATCCATTTGTTTTTCCTTTTTTCTAGTGTGTGGAGGAGAGTTGAACGCTCCATCTGGTACTATCACTTCACCCAATTACCCAAACTTATATCCTCACAGCAGAGTGTGTCGCTGGGAATTGGTAGTCGCACCAAACCGCAGGGTTACACTCATCATTAATGACCTGCGCCTGGAAGGTTCTGGCACTTCCTGTGTGTTTGACTACGTTGATGTGAGTTCCTTTCCTCTCATTTGGATCTTGCCTGTTTTCTGTACTGTAAGTTTTCACATTTTTAATTCTCAGTTAATCTAAAGGAAAGAGACTGGCAATTGGAAGTTAACAAGTTTAATTCCAGTTCCAATTTGACATGCATCATATATTTATTTGGGAAGACACTGAACTCCTCACTGTCTATTAACAGTGATAGACAGTGAGGTGATAGATGAGGCGATGGTGGAGTGATAGATTGTGGTCAGCAACACAGGAGCACCACAGGGGACTATACTCTGACCATTCCTTTTCACGCTGTACACTTCAGACTTTCAGCACAAGTCTGACTTCTGTCATCTACAGAAATACTCAGATGACTCTGTAGTTGTCAAGTGTATCAGAGATGAACAAGAGACTGAGGACGGACGGACGGACCGATAGCTGCCGATTCTGATCATGCATGAGGCTGATCACCGATCGTTGCTGATCACCTGGATTGGCTGTTAAGTTTTCGCTTTAGGTATAAAATTTATATCTAAAGCAAAAAATTAACACTTTAGATAGATATATATATGTATACTATAAATAATGATTGGCTGGATCACATACTATAAATGATACTATGTGATCTGGCAAAATGGAAAAATGATCTGGCAATTCACCTAATTTAGATATAAAACATGCAAAATACTTGCAGGCACAATAGTACAGCTATTTGTTCAAAAGAACAACTGAAAAACCTGCAGTCAGTAAAATAATATTTAAAAGTAAGGCTCTCAGCACCATGAATTATACACGAGTCAAATAAATCTCACAACACTACCTATATCAAAAAATGTCAAGAAAAAAGGAAACATTCATTCAGAGTCAAATGCAGGTTCCATCAAAATAAGCAATCCTGTGTTACTAAATCAAAACTTCCTCAGACCATGGCTCGCTGAGTAACACAGGCTCTGATTGGCTGTTTCAGACTGAGCTGAATAATTCTGCAGAACAATAGAGGAGGCAGAGGAGATCTGTTTTTTTCAGAGATTATCTGTCTTATGTTAGGACATAGGGAAAGTTTTAATACATATCAAAAATCTTTTTGTTTGTTTGTTTTAGTTACATGCTGCAGCTTTATCAGACGTTTGGTGTGAGAGTTCACTGCAGGTGGAGCAGAAGCAAAGCTACATCTGTTAAACATTACTACCAGTAGCACGTAGCTATCGTAGCTATGAGGGGCCGTTTAGGACAAAAACTATGTTTTGTCTCTCACACATTAGTAAAGACTCATACACATACACAAAATATTAAAATTGCGCATGTACACTAGTAAAATATCACAACACTACATACAATTTTCTTTTCTCACACGCAAAAATTAAAGACTAAGATTGCACATATAAAGTAATAAAAGATTGCATGTGCATGCATTTTTTTTGTCTCTCTCGCACACACAAGACTAAAATTGCACATACTAAAATATCACATACAAAGTGTACAGACATACTATTCTGAATGATAAGTTGAAATGTATGTGTGTGTGTGAACTAACACTAGGCTGAATAAATAAATGAATGGGGATGAGACTTATTTGCCTGTGTTAGAGACTCATACGGCATTTTATAGGGACAGAGTGATTTTGGTGACATTTTGTGACTGTTTCACAGACTTGGATTGAATTAATTGAACTGATGGTATAATAAATGTTGTTTTTGTTATACATTTGCTTTGTTTAAAGATGAATCGTGTGGCTTTGTGTATTTAGTTATGCAGAACAGGGTTTCCCCTATAAATCTTGCTGAGCCCGGCAGTCAGGGTGCTGAGGCGGTCCATTGGCGGTTCACTGTGTTTTTGTATTAAGAGATGTTAAGTTGACAGGAAATGTAAAAATATTACTGGGTAATTATACGTTACAGGAAACGTCTCCAGTGATTTAAACCCACAACTAATCTTAAAAACAACAAATCAAAAAATACAATTAAAATGAATATCAATTATTTGCACTTTTGTTTAATCCAAATTAAGTCAGCAGCTCCATCAGGCCCCCCAGGGCTGCAGGGGCCCCATATAGGCTAATATTTTAACACAGGCCACAGATGCGTAAATGTAACATTTGTTTACTGAGATGATCAATGCTGCTAAATTTGATTTAATGGTTTCAGCATACATAAATTAAAATATTTAAATGTTAACATTGTAAATATAAGGTTTTAAGGAGCTGGTAAGTTTATTATGTAAAAGTTCAAAGAACAATATTCATATTTAAATTGTTTTGTTACCATAGCTACACTCTGATGCTGTGAGTTTAATCTTTGAGTTTGAGCTCTGTTTGTTCACAAATATAAATTAGTAAACTGCAATTATAACTTATTGCTTTTTAGGTTGGCTAACTAAACTAGTCCCCGTCTCCCAGATTAAATCTAACACAAAAGCTGTTAGAGGTGCTGATGTTTTTAGCAGCAAGAGGGGCCTCTAAGTCAAATCCTGCTCAAGGCCTCAGACAGCCTTGGACCGACTCTGCATGATGAGTTAAATCCGCTGCACTGCCCAGAGACGCGCAACAAAATGCTGTTAATGTGGCGTTAGTAGCTCTTCCATTTCATGTCTGTTGAGTTTGTAATAAGCATCACAGAAACTGTTTTGTTGTCCGAGCTTTAAGGGACGGATTTTTCAGATCTCTGCAAGGCCGCGTTCATTAACTCTAAGTGGACAAAGCATTTGATACGGTTTGCTGCTTCATGTAACCAGAAAAATAATACTAAAAATATAAAACCAGCGTGATGTGTGACTACAAGGCAAGTGCGAAAGCTCCTCACTTGGCTGAACCTGCATGATGAGGTTAGCGCTAGTTCGTTAACCGCTGACGCTCCGGCCAACAAACACATACATAAACTTTACAGGGAAGACAGAGCCACACGCTTATAATACACTGCAGGAAACCCTGCAAAAAAGGAACCTTTTTTGTCTTATTCCCTATTAGATAATGTAATTTATCTATTTCATTTCATTATTTAATTAATTGTAACTGGTTGTTTGATTACATGTGATTTTTGATGTCCATGTGCAACTGGGTAAAAAAATGTCATGTTTGATAGCTGTCATTTAATTCATGTGTATCTGACATAAAACTCAAAATAGGATTTAATGTATCGATAAATATCGTAGAATCGATAAAATTACACAACCCTACATGGAAAGGAGATTTAAGTAGACCTACCTATATTAAACACCTGATTGATTTTGTGGATTAGTCATAAACCCATAGAACCTCTGAGGGGGTTAGATAAAAGATAAAAGTATTAATTGGACACAGTGGTACCACATTATCATCCTATATTGGTCTGATCTAAGTAATCAGCAGAATCAGATATGTTGAGTATGGTGACCAACAACTTTGTGTTTCAGTGCTAAATTCATAAGAATTATGGGGGCATCTACATATTTCTTATGAATTATGCACATTGATCAAGTAATTACTGCACAAGCCACACCTCTCATCTGCATCATGTTTACAGGGTACAAGCCCATAATCACATGACCTCTGTTGATCTAATGGAGTAATTTGTCAAAACATTGACTTTACTGACTGAAACTATCCAAAATTAGAACTGAACAACCTGTAGGGATAGAATTCCTCATCTCAAGTCCTGGCCATACAATGGAGAAAATAGTACTGGTACTGAATGTTTGTTTCAGTTTTGGTTCATATCTCATCATTGTAAGTAAAACTTACAATCATGAGATAAATCGAGGCATAAATCGAGTGCTTTGCCTTTTGTACTCTGCTTTTGATTCAAGAGGAAAGCCTCATTCTCTCTAATTATTTCCTGTGGTAAAGACTTGGTCCACACCTAAAAACGACAATAACTGAAGACCTTCTAATCAGACAAAATTGGTGTCAAACGTTTGTACTATATTTGTGCTGGTTTGTGCAGCAAAAATGTTTGTTTCACTCAAGTACTAGAAAATAAATGTCTTCTTTATCAGAGTCCTATCTCTTACAGATATTTAATGGGTTGGCTGCTGATGCTCCTCGCCTCCATCGATTCTGTGGTACAGTCGCACCAGGCACTCAGGTTCACTCTTCTGGCAACACCATGGCTATTGTATTTCGCACCGATGCTTCCGTTTCCAGTGGTGGCTTTATGGTTACTTACTCCTCTGATGAGCCTGCAGGTGAGTTATTTTCCGAAAAAAACCTACAAGTTGAAAAACTATTCACAATTTTTTACCCATTATCCAGTTCAAATTTCAATCCTTTTAACACAGAACAGTGGACCCCTGGTGTTTACGGGAGTTAGGGACCACCGTCACTCATGAATAGCTAAAATCCATGAATACTTGAGACCCTTTCTAGAGTCGCTTATAACTGCATTTTTTAATTGTTCAAAGACCAGATATACATTAATATTCACCAATACAGAGTGTAAACCTTATATCTGCAGTTTTCCTTATCTCCGTTCTTCAGGGTACAGTCAATCAAAGGCAAGGAATGTAAATGGTGCAAATTCCTCATTGACTGCTTGGCAAATGGTCTGTATCTGTATAGTGCTTTATGAAGTCCAGGGGACCCCAAAGAACTTCACACTACATTCACACGCTGATGATGGCAAACTACTGGAAAGAATCAACAGCTGTGCTGGGCAGCCTGACAGAGCAAAGCTACCATGCAGTGGTGCTAGTTGTGACCGCTGGTGACCCTCTGACCACCAGAGGTCACCTCTAGTAGGCGAAGCAGATCAAGTGACTTGATAAAGGACACAATGCTACCATCATTCCTATGCCTATGGATATGCCATTTCTT
The DNA here is from genome assembly GCF_000485575.1 of Poecilia formosa. Lineage (NCBI taxonomy): Eukaryota > Metazoa > Chordata > Actinopteri > Cyprinodontiformes > Poeciliidae > Poecilia > Poecilia formosa. The sequence continues at coordinate 25,260 of NW_006800349.1, forward strand.
GATCTCAGAAACAGAAAACTGTTGAATTTACTTCAGCTTCCTGAGCTGTATTTTCTTTTGGAAAATGTTGATAAACATTACAAAAATTCCTAAAATAGGCACATTTTCCGCAAATAATTTGGCACTGTGTTCCACAGAAAAGCACATTAATAGGTGAATCCACACTGTATGTGTTTTCATGTCTTGATTGGTTTTCTGCAGGAATACAGTAGAAATAGTCACTTGGAGTTAGTTAATAATGTAGAGCTGGAGACCTCCAGAGAAAGCAGATCTGCATGTTTACAGCTATACATGAGGTTTGGAAAACTAAGATGTGCAGTCTGGGTACAGTGAATACTGTTCCCCCACATAAAGCTGTCAACATTACTATCAGTTTCGCTCAGGTCAGAAACAGATCCAGGAGAATACATGTGAACAAATTACAATTTGTATTGGCATGTTGATTCATTAAGCTTGAAAGGAAATAGTGACTCTATAGTCACTAGAAACCGGGTGCTTTCTTTGAAACGTGAAGGATGACTTTGCCTCTCTTTACGTGTTCATGTTTCATCAGAGTGTGGAGGAATTCTGAATGACCCAGCTGGAGGCAACTTCACATCACCTGGTTTCCAGGTGTCCAATTACAGTAACAACTTGAACTGCGAGTGGTTGATTCAGAATCCCATTCACATCAACTCTTCAATTGTGGTTCTCATTGAAGACTTGCACCTGGAAAACCATCAGACTTGTGAACTAGACTACCTTCAGTTCCGCCTGGGTAAGTCCTCCCAAAATGACTACAGGGTTCTACCATAACATTTAGTTTTTTTTTATGGTAAACTAAGTTTAGATTGCAATGGATCTTTAATAAGGGGCTTGAGATTCACCCTTTTCCTGAAGAGGTTTACTGTAATGCCTCCAAAAGTCAAAGTTACCCTCATAAGATGAAAGATACTGATAGGAAAAATATAGTTTCAAAGTCAAAGGCAGGTTTGAAGGTTTTTGAGAATGACCCAAAAAGAGTAAAGACAGCAAAGGCGAACAAACTGGATATTGTGATGTTTGACAACGTACACCAAAAGGCAATAGTGATTGCGTAATCCCAGAAATGGTTAGCTTTGGTGGCCTAAATGGACATCAGAATTCTTGGAGGTAAAGTGGAAGCAACCAAACTTTTTCTTGTTAACCAGTGCTTCATTTGGCCCCATTACGTATCAAGCAATGCCTATTTAATGAAAGAGATGCAATCTTAATGAACCCATTTAGCTGCCTTTTTGTCTTTATTTCCTTCATTCGTGGGTAACATCTGTCACTAAATAGGTTGTTGGTTGGTAGACTTTACCCCCAGGCATATGGATTGCTTCACATACAAACTGTTAAAATCAAACAGGTTCAGAAAGAAATTGATCCGAGCAAATAAGAGAAGATTTTTAGTCCTTTTTAAGGTTTCCTTCTAATTAGGGCTGTCAACGTTAACTCATTAACACAGGTAATTACTCTGAACATTTTAATGCATTAATATTACATAATGCAGATTAATGAACCTACCTATTTTCCCCTAAAACTATCTCTTCCATTGGGGGTTGCCTCGTTCACAGCAGCGTGTTACGGGCTAGACACACGGAGAGCAATAAACGATAGCAAACAGTGACAAAAATTGAAAACTTTCAACTTTCTTGTGTTGTTGTTAACGTATAGTATACAGGGGTTGTAGAGTTCTTATTTTCTGTTGTTTTCTTTGCTTGTTTGTTTGTCTTTTGGTCCATCCCTTGTCAAGGTGACTGGGATGGGGAGCTGTTGGGGAGATTTTGTGGACAAACGCCACCCCACATCCCAATCGTGGTGTTCACACCAGAGCTGTGGGTTCATTTCCAGACTGACTCTTCACAGGGGGATTTGGGTTTCAAGGCCAAGTACTCATTCTCTGGTAAGACAGTGATGGGTTAAGTCATTTTATGTAACACAGTTGTTTGTTTTTTAGCATGACTTATGGCATTTTCAACCATAACGCATCAACTCTGTGACCTTAGAGTTAATGTTTCTGCAGAATGTGGAGGCTGGCAAACAGGTGATGGTGGGGTGTTATCCAGCCCTAATTACCCCAACATGTATCCCAGCCCAAGTCGCTGTGCTTGGCTACTGGAAGCTCCCATTGGCCACACTATCACGGTGAGTCCTTAACGCATTCAGTTGCCGTGATAGAACAAAAAGGAGAGCTAGCCAGTTTCAATTGAAGTTGCTCAGAAACAGTATCGTACTATTTAAAAATGTCTTAGCTAGCATCAAGAGTAGTAGTTGGCGGGACGCGGCAGTGGAACAGTGGGTTTAGGATGCAACCCATGAACAGAGGCCAGTCCTCGACGCGGCCGTCAAGGGTTCGAGTCCCTGTCTGTTGACCTTTGCACCATGTCTTCTCCCCTCTCTCATAACCCACTTTACTGTCATACTACTGTGAAATAAAGATCAATGGAGCCAAAAAGTCCTTAAAAAAAGAGCAGTGGTTGGCTGTCTGTCTGTTCAAACTGAACCTCGGGTCTTCCAGGACTGTAAAGAGGTTGACAGCAAATTCATGGAACATTGGTTGGAGACACACATACAGACAAATCTGGGACATATTGGAACACTAACATTATATTTTTTTTTTCATAAAGAATTCTTCTATCTCCAGAGTAAATGGTAAAAAATTATTAAAAAGCTGTTCGACAAAAAGTCATCACTACAAAGTTGTCAGAAAGACAAGTGGAGCAAAATATCTTCAACCATATTTTATTGTGAGCCAGGTGGCTTCACAACATTTGGCCTTAAAAGAAAACCTCTTCAGGAGGACGTCATAGTCTGACAAGCCAACCCTGTTTGACAATACAAACCCCTAATCTGACCCAATGCACATGGTTCACTACATGGTACAAATGATTCATATATATAAAGACATAATTAAATAATAAATAGCTACTTTATACAAATGAAATCATGGCTATTAATATTCTGGTTAATTCAATCCAAGTTAAGTGGAGACACACCTGTGGATGTATGTTAAGGTTACACTACAGGTCTGGTTCATCACTGGGTCCAGCTTCCAGATATCAGAAAGTTCTGACATTTGTTCAAACCACTTTATGAAGACTAAATGAAATGAGAATGTCCATTCATCACTGTTCAGGGTGAACATCTGTGTTTTAGTGTAAAATGTGTAGACCAACCCCAGAATAAAAAAACAGTGTAAGTAAATTACTGCTTTGCTTTTTCCTGTAGATGATTTGAGGTTAATACAGGAAGCCTTAAGTGTTCTGTAGCCTTCTGTACTTTGTTGTCTTTCTCCCGTGTTCCTATAGTTGAGCTTCAGCTACTTCAACCTAGAATCACACGCCACATGCAGCTGGGATTCTGTCACAATTTTTAATGGAGGATCCCCTGGATCTCCAATTATTGGCCAGTATTGTGGAACCACCAGTCCTGGAACCATCCAATCAGGCTCGAACAAACTGGCTGTAGTTTTCCTGGCAGACCACAGTATTTCAAAGGGTGGATTTTTCGCCTCCTGGTCTGCCGACTCTTCTGGTAAGTTTTTGTTAAATAAATAAATATCTGGCATAGTGTTTGTGGAATATCGAGAGAGAGATTCCACAAACACTATGCCAGGCACATTGTGTTTGTGTCTGATATAAATTTGTCAGCACAAGATAGGCCTATAATTATTCAGCTTTTAAACAGTTGACATATAAATTATTTTACATAATATATCCTTTCTACCAATATACAAGCAGTTTTTTAATGTTTGCAAATGTTGTCTTATCTATGAGTTTTAAGACTCTATTTTCTGCTTTTATGTGATGATTTTCAAAATAGTGTGTATAGTAATATTTTTATCTTCCACTAGGCTGTGGAGGGGTGCTCCACGCTGATACAGGAACAATTAAGTCACCAAATTACCCCCAGAACTTCCCAGCAAATACAGAGTGTTTTTGGCAGATCATTGCCCATGAGGGAAACCATCTGGAGATGAGCTTTGGTGAAAACTTTGAGATCCCAGACAGCACTGGCAGCTGCCAGACCAGCTATATCAAGGTACAATCAGGAATTGACACTTTTTCAGATCAACTATTATTTCAGGGTAAAGTAAGACATGAGCCAGACAAAAGAGGAAAGGATTAATAGTGACTTGTGCGTTTCTCCGTAGGTTTGGTCAGGCAGTACCCAGAATTCTGAGGATCTGCTTGTGACAGGCTGCGGTTCTTTGGCACCAGAACCCGTTGTCGCGCCATATAATCTTATCACAAGTCGATTCCAAGCCACTGCTACCTCTGGTGTAGGTTTCTCCATGTCCTTCAGCACCCGTAAGAATCTCAAGTGTATTCATCTCAACCTATTTGTGTTATTGTAACACCTGCCAACATGGTAGCAGTTCTCCTCTACAGTTGACAGGTAACCCTCTTAGTAGGTGAGCAAAAGTCATATTAATAAAGGCTCTATGTAAGCAATATAGTTTTGCGAACAATATCCTGCCTATTAATTCTGATATTTGCACCAGCGTTATCAGTCATATCATAAAATTTGCATCACAAAAGCGATGCAAATCATGAAAGTCTCGAGCTCTTTTCTGTTTTTAAAAAGACAAAAATTCCAACAAAATGATCTAAAGTTTGATGTCTTTTGCTCCTGAGGGTGTGGTGCAAGTTTTGATGCTTCCAAGGGTCGAGTGGTTTCTCCGAATTTCCCAGCTGACTACCCAGACCTCGCTAACTGCAACTACACTATAGATGCTGGACAGCAGACAGTGATTGTTCTCAGCTTTCAGGTCTTCCAGGTAGAGGGTATGTGTTCACACTGCTACATGGGAACAGAAATAAATAACCTTGATGATAAACCATGTCTTCCTTGTTGGATGTTGTACCAAAGGTTTCTTTTATCTTTTGTTTAGCACACTCCACCTGTATGTATGATGGTCTCAAGATCTACAGCCCAGTTTCTAGTAGCACTGCAATGGCCACTTTATGTGGTACCAACATTCCAGGCCCTTTTTCCACTTTTGGTCCTATGTTACTTCACTTCTACTCTGACTCTCTGATTACCAGCCGTGGCTTCATGGCAGAATACAGTGCCATACGTAAGTAAAACAACATACAGATACTGTGCCTACAGAAGGTATTAGTTTCATAAGTTTATTTTTTACTCTTATTTCAGTTCAGTTTTTGGACACTTTACCTGCTTCTGATATGTTGAGATGTAAGACAGTAGTAGGATAAAAGTGTCCATTCAGGTCAGGACTCTTAATAAGCTCAGCATAACGGCAACATCTCTTCTGTCAATATGTTGGGGTACTAGTACTGGTACTGGTACTAGTACCGGTACTAATACTGGTACTAGTGGCAGATTTCACATCTCAATTTTGAGACCATAAGCTATTCAACATTAAACCTATAACTATGTGCTGACAAGCTAATGATACCTTTTTAACCTTTGCACAACAATAGATTTGATCTGACAGTTAGGATAATTAATGTTAACTCAGAAAATGTTCCAATTTACAACTTTCAAATCTGCAAAGCTTTACATTTTAGATCAGACAAGGTGTAATACAGTTTAGAGTAGCATTCTATACAATAGTTTTCAATAACTATTGTCCTGCTTTTAGGTCACTCCCTGCTCCAGTATACCTGAAATCAAATCAGTCACCACACCTTTAAACTTGATGGCATGCTGAGTAGGTTATTCAGCCACCAGATCAGCTGTGTCAGAGCAAGGATGCATCTTAAAACTGGAGTACAGTGACTCTTGGTGACTGAACTTGGAGACCCCTGGTCTAAAATGATATTAGAACTTTAGTGCTGTCACATTTCACTTTTTATTTAAACTTGCAACCAACTAAGTTTGACAGAGCACACCTGTTAATGGCCGCTCTCCCTCTTTGTTGTAACGTGCACTTGTTTCTGAACCGGATTAGTTTTGGTGACTCATGTGAGTCCCAAGGGTGCTGCTGGAGAACACATAAATAATCATGACTCCCAAAGTACAATGTCCCCACCATCTTTTAGATTTTTCTTTGTGCTTGATATTTATTAGTAAGGCATGTTTTGTAGGGGTCAGTTACAGCTTGATCCAGCAGCAGAAATCAGGTGATATTGAATCAAATGCATATAATATATAATCAATTCTACCTAAATACCTCTCCCTAACTCTGAAGCTGATAGCGCTAAATAGGAGACTTTGAGGGACAGAGAATGGTAACTGAACTCCAACACATACAGGCAGTTGATGTGATGATGAGTGAGGCCCAGCAGGGAGTGTGTAGGATGGAGCAGGCAGCTGGAGGCAGGCAGGAGTCCTGAGAGGGATTCTCTGATTCCTCCTGTTCCCAAGTGATGACTTGCCAGACAGACTAGTTTTCATCTTTGCCTTGAGTTGGCCGTCAGGGCTGCCTTAGACGGAGGTTTAGGCTCTGCTCCTAACCCGAGGCTTGTCAAAGGTCACCTTCCATGCCATAGCATGCACACACCTTTTCTCTCAGCATTTTGAGTTCCTTTTTCGTAATTTATGCTTTGCCATGTGCTTCCTAAAGGCCCAGTGATCAACACTGGCTCCTTCTTAGTTCCTGTTTTCTCTTGGTTCACAGACACACCCTGTCCCCATCAGTGAACTAACATCTATAATTCTAACACATCAACAACCTACATTACATAATTGCAATCAATTATTTTCTGATTACAAATACATTAGAATGCAGTCATAGCTATATTACAGTTAAAATGATCAGTACTTAGTGCTGCTCCACAATCTTTTTACTTCGGGCCACTTGTAATAACATTTCAGAGTTTTACATAGCATTTTATTTCAACACATCAATTTTTAAGCACTCTTAAAATCTGGACTTCCTATGGAAGGGAGACCAAACTCCACCAAACTCTGGCGCTTTCACATCCAGTAATAACATAATGGCATAATGAAAGTAGCCTAAGCAGAGAAAGTAAGTCTACATATGGAAAAAATAATGAATGATGCTGAGAAAAAAATTGTCAATAATTAAAAATCTGTGCTTCAGTGAAGCCTTAGAGTAAAGACACCATGTTACAAAGGTCAACATGATATACATTTCTTCAAAATATTATGATACTGTATTTACTGCAAAATTTCATACCATGTTCCTTTTTTATAAATGCAAAGTTTTGTGTAAATATTGCATCACACTTTTTTTAATTTATTTTTTTGGTGATGGTATCAAACTACCAGACTGGAAGCTTCTAAAGAAGAAACAATGGCAATTTTCTTTCTTCTTGATTGTCTTTTGCTACCAACAGCCATTTTCAGCTTTGTTCCTTAGTGAGAACACAACAGGAAGCGACCCATTTCAGAATAGATGGACTAATTTGGTGAAAGAAAAATGTGCACTTGCCTCTTCAGTCTGCTTGTAGCTGGAATATTGAGACCAAATTGGAGCAGTGTGGGTAATATCGAACAGAGAAGGTCATGTAAGAAAGATACAATTTGTCTGGAGATGTATTTCCTTGTACTTTTGTGAAATGTGAATTTTCACAAAGGGAGACATATACAGGGGCTTCAGCAGAATCCTGCATCTGTTTCCTTCATAGATGACACAGTATCAATAATTTTAAGATTTTGATAATAAAAAAATCAGCCTGGTATTGAGGTAGATTTTTAGATTCTGATTACACACTGATGCTTTAACCTTTGTCATTTATCCAATTCAATGTACCAGTTTACAACAAATGTCTTCTCAAGTTACTTTACAAAAAAATGCAATCGTATATACATTCCAACTGATACTAGTTCTCAAACAGTACAGCTCAAATAACTATTCACAGTGGATTAAAAACTTTCGGTAACACTTTATTTGAAGGGGTGTGCATAAGACTGACATGACTGTCATAAACATGACATAACACCCGTTATAAACATGGAGTCTTTATGAATGTCTATGACCGCTGTCATGAAGTGTCATTCAGTAAATAATGACACTTTTAATGCAAAGTTGCTCTAAAAGTTGCATTAAAAGTCCATTAAAAATGCCAAATTTGCATTAAATTATCATAATTTACAAAATCATGCAAAGTTGGCATTTTTAATGGACTTTCAATGCAACTTTTAGAGCAACTTTGCATTAAAAGTGTCATTATTTACCGAATGACACTTCATGACAACAGTCATAAACATTCATAAAGACTTCTTCATGTTTATGATGGTGTCTTATGCACTTCAAATAAAGTGTTTCCAAACTTCCCCTCTAAGGACACCCAAACAGAATGCTGCAAGACTTGCAGCATTCACTCCTCCTGGACGAGAACTTAGTGACAATTGCTTGCGTTGTGTTGTTAACTTTTCAGCAATCCCTTACCAAGCATGCATGTAGAAACAGTGGAGAGGAAAAAAACCCTTTAACAGGAAAAAACTTCCAGCAGAACCTGGTTCAATACAAACTGGGGGTTTGAGAAGAAAGAGCAGAATGTGCAAGAAAAAACATGATGTGGGATTATTTTTGATATTCATGAAAGTAAAAGAAAATATATTAGACATTTGATGTTTGAATCTTTGTGTGCTTGTGTGTGTGTTCAGCATGTGGCGGTTTCTTCAATAGCACCCCAGGTACAGTGAGCAGTCCGGCCCTCTCCATTACCAACTACCACCACAACATAAACTGTACCTACCACATCACCGTCCAAGCAGACAGAGTTGTGGATCTCAAGTAAGACTACGTGTGATAAAATATAAGTTAAATAATAATTTACTTGAAACATGAAACAATGTTTTCTTACACTGGCAGTTTAAAGCCAGTATAATGTAAGTTTAAACCATATTTAGTTATGTTTCATGTCTTCTCCCTTTGTAGATTCAATACTTTCAGCTTAGAAGCTTCTTCTTCATGTCGCTATGACTATGTGGCCGTGTATGACGGGCCTGACAGCTTGGCACCATTGCTGGGAAGGTTCTGTGGAACAGTGCTCCCACCTGACATACGCTCCTCTACAAACAATTTGTTCATCATCTTCAGTACAGATGCCACGGTTAGTGGTGTTGGCTGGAGAGCCACTTACAGTCAAACACTTGGTAAGTTAACTTTAGGATTAGTTATGATGATGTGGATGTGTTTCTATCAAATAAATGGGTTAACACGCAAAATCAAAAGCACAATGACAAGAACAACCAATTATTGTAGCCAATGGTGCACTGGAATCTAACAAAGTTGTAGTTGGATTATCACAGAGATAAACTAATTTTTCATTTGATATTTGGTAACATTGTTTTTTAGTATGACTTGGATCAAACCTTTTCAGTTTCCTACCACAAGTTTCTCTCAATAATCGGCTGGAGTTCTGTCTCTTTCCTCTTGATAGAACTAGTCGAAGTCTATCTGGTTTGTAGCCCAACTCACTCATACACTTTTTCAGGTCTACCCACAAACTCTCAATCGGATTGAGATTAGAACTTTGTGATGGCCACAGCAAAACATTGACTTTGTTGTCCTTAATCCACTCTGTAACCACTTTGGCTTTTTGCATTGTCCATTTGGAAAACCAACCTTTGCCCAAGCTTTTCCTTCCTGGTTGATGTCTTGAAATGTTGCTTCAATATTTTTACGTATTGTTTTCTTCCTTGTGATGTCACCTATTTTATGACATGTACCAGTAGCTTTTACAGCCAAACAACCTCGCAACATGATACTGACACCCCAATTCAGTTGGGATGGTACCACTAACTTGCAGTAAATCTGCAGTCTGAGAGCAAAGTGCTCTGTTAGGAACATGGAACCATCAGATCTAAGGTATGATGGAGTTTGATTACTAAGGTGAGAATGAGGATCTTAAATTATGTTCTACATTTCATAAGGGGACAATGTAGAGAAGCTACAATAGGAGAAATATGATTTCTCTCTTTAATTTTAATCATAACTTTTGAAAGCTTTTCGTTGTATTTTGTGGACTTTTTGACGGTAAAGAATTTCAGTAGCCTACACTTGAAGTAACAAATGCATGGTCTAGTGTTTAAGCGTCACTCCAAGATATTTCTAATATTGTTCCTGAGATGAGAAGAGAAAACCTAGACATTAGTTGAATATAGGATTTAAATTATATATCCTGGTCAAAAATAACACAGAGATTTATTACTTTATTATTGGAGGCCAATTTAATGCCATCCAGATCAAATGATTTGTTAAGCAATTTCTTTTTCATAGATTCGATATATTTTATCCCCATACAAGAGACAGAAATCATTGGTATTATGAATAAATGTAAAAAGTAAACCATCCACTGACTGTGATGATCAAGACATGAACACAATTAAAAGGGTAACTGAGGGAATCTCTAAACCATTAACTTAAATTTGTAATTTATCATTCCAAATGGGACAATTTTCCAACATTCCAAATGAAAATAGCAAAGATCAAATGGCAAAGAGAAGAGATATAGGGCTGCATCTCTTCTCCCTCAGTTCTCTAAAATTCTAGAAAAACTTCTTAAGAAGAGACTAGAGAAATTCATAGACAAACATTCACTAATTAGCAGTGATCAATATGAATTCAGAGCCAATTGGTCAACATCGCTAGCCATAACTGACTTAGAAGAAGAAATTACCAGTGCAACAGACAGTAAGACATTAGCTGTAGGGGTAAAGATCTAAAGAAAGTTTTTGATATAATAAATCATGTTATCTTAATTAAAAAATTTGAACGTTATGGAATTCAGGGAGCAGATCTGAACTGATGCAGAAAACAGTATGTGAAGATGGGAGATAACTCCATTATGGCTTATGTTTTGTGGAGAAGGAAGTTGTGCTGGTCTTCTTCAGAGGTTTTGTGTTGATTCCTTCAGTAGTTCTTGGTGCAGCGCCACCACAGGAGAAGAGTGTGGGGGGTTTTCCATTTGTTTGGATCGTTTGCCACAATGCAGTGTGAAAGTGAACTGCACCAGCTGAAAATCAAACAAGCATTGCAATGTTGACTCCCAATCGGACAATCAGGTGTGAAAACACCCTAAGATAGCATTTAACGCATTATTAGGCTATATTTACATCTGTTCTATCTACTTTAAAGAATTAAGGCATCTATTTGCATAATTTATGTTAATCAAGCGAGACTGATATTTGTTTAAAGTACTTATTTCTTTGTATGAACCATAAAATTCAAGTAAAGTGAACTTAATTTTGTCAAGTAGATTAAGTAAAATTAAACTTTGTATAAATTACTAAACTTTTATAATGTAGTAATTTAATTTACTAAAAAGAAATTATGCAAACTCAATGGCTCTAAAAAAATCAAGTTTTTAAAACTTAATACTTCTTTGAAATTCAAAAATACTTTATTAATCCCAAAGGGAAACTAAATATTGTTGTAACTCATTAATTAAGATTCTTCAAAGAGTTATTGAAGATCATGACGGCTGGTGGCAGGAAATATCTTCTGCAGCAGTCTGTCCTGCACTCAATCTGAAGACGGCTCTGACTGAAGATGCTCTGCCTTCCCAAGACAGTCTTGTGACAAGATGGTCAGGGTTGTTCATAATTTTCTTGATCCTATGAAGAATCCTTCTTTGCATAATCATCTCCTGCGATTCCACAGTCGTTCCCGGAATGAAACTAGTATCAGGCTGTTGAGCCTTTTTAAGTCCCTGGCTCTGATGCTGCTTTTTACTTGTTGCTCTACTCAAACTTTGATAGAAAATATGGAAAGCAGTAATAGTCTGTTCACTTTTTTCACTAAATAAACACAACCATTTGCAAGGTTACATCATCAGGCAAAGTGGGGTCATGAAAAAAGCATACATCTCACTCATGGTGCAATTTCAAACATAAATGCAAAAAAACTAGTCAATAAGCGCTGCTCTGAAAGTTTCTTCATTCTTGATTAACTGACTGTATGGATCAAGCTTTGGAGTCTACATTTTTGCTTTAAACATCTTAAAACTAAAATTTCTGACCATTAAAAAAGCGGTTTAATTAGTCACTGCTGCTGGTGGCACAATGCATTATGGAATACCTTGCTGCCCAACAAAGAAATTATTGCAAAGTATAGAAACAAATGAAGTAATGTGTGATTTAAGTCTTGCAAACCTAAAATAATTTTATACATTTTGTTTAGCTGTACATAAATTCAATAGTAAAGACATTTTTACATTATAAATTATATGTACATAAGGTGTTTGGCCTAGCTTTTTCCATGGTGAACAATATTTTTAAGCTGAAGTGCTTATTCTCATCAAATGTATTTTTTCTGCCTACATCATCAACAATATGCATTAATAAATATGGTGTTATTAGTTCATATTTAATTTTTAAACACAGAAATCAGTTGTACAAATGGTCAAAACTTGATGGATGGATGGATGGATGGATGGATGGATGGATGGATGGATGGATGGATGGATGGATGGATGGGTCTTTCTATATCAGTGCACAATGTTTTTGGACATTGCCAATGAGAGCCAGTGCCATATCATTTGTTTAGTTGTGAATTTCTGCAGGTCCAGCACAAGGATGTGGGGGTTACCTCTCCATGCCGATGGGCATGTTGGGCTCACCAGACCCAAACCTGGATGGACGTTATGAGCCCAGGATGAACTGTGTTTGGACCATTGAGATGCCTGTAAACAAAGCCATCAATCTCACCTTCGGCTCCTTTGACCTTGAGAGCTCCTCTACTTGTCGCTATGACTATGTCAAGGTAATGAGTTATTCCTGTTATTTCAATGTTAAACATGGTAAATGGCCTGTACTGCATAGAGTGCTATACAAGACTTATTCCATGAGAAAACAAAAACAAAACCTGATTTCAAAGTTTTTCCAATGCAGACCCAAATTCAAAACTTGCCATCATGCAGTGGCATCATAGGAGTGGCAGTGGTGACTGCGGACGAGTTCGCAGTCACCGTGGATCATCGGTTCGATTCCTGGTCCACCCACCTTTGTTGTTTGTGTCCATGTGCAAGACTCTTCACCCACCTTGCCTGCTGGTGTTGGTCAGAAGGACTGATGGTGCAAAATTTGCAGCCTGCCCCTGGGCAGCTGTAGCTACAATCCAGTAGCTTGCCATCATCAGTGTGTGAATGTGCCCTTTGAGGTTTCAATTGAACATACAAACGGCTTTACAAATAAATTTGATTATTATTCTTTGGGGCTGATGATGTTTGATTTGTCACGGTTGAGTTTGAGGAGAGCTGGACATCATCAGCATAAAGGTGGAATTGGAGATTGTGGCTGCAGATGTAAACGTGGAGGAGCATGTACAGGATGTACAGAAGAGTAGTGGAACAACTGTGATACAAGAGCAGTGGATGAGGTTATTGATACTGATTAATCGTTCCCCATTTGTGAGATGTGAACAAACGGGAAACCAGAAGAGGCCAGTGCTGGTGATGATGAGGGAGGATCATAAGCAAGAGAGAATCATGTGTCTGATGGTGTCAAATGCTGCGGTGAAATCTAAGAGAAGGAGAATGCTGAGATGAAATCTGAGGAAAGAAGGATGGGATGGAGTCCACAGGACAAGTAGAGCATTGTATGTCTGCAATGAGTTTGGACAGCTCCTCTAGGGAAACAGGAGATGACTGAGACAGGCACTGAGTGCTGCGGGGAAGAGGAGGGACAGAAGAGAGGGAAGGGAGTGGATCTGGGGAGGTTGAAACAATGGTGATGGTAGTCGGACAACTGTAAATTGCATTCATTCTGTTTTGGAAAAATGACAGATAAACATTGCATTTATTTGCTACAAAGGAATGTGAGATGTTATCACTGGGTTAAGGAGTCCACGTCCCTGGATCAAATGCTTTTTCAATGAAATTGTTAGCATCACTCCGATGATACCCAACTAAAACCCAAAAATCATAAAAAATTCAAACTTTATCATAAAATTCTGAAAATATCCGCACATTGTCATGTCCATATGTGGAATAATATAAGTCCACAGTAAAATCTCTACACTCAGTGGCTTGTGTATAAGAAATTAACCTTAACTTTTACAATGTTAGTAATAGTGACATATATTCTGAAATTTGCTAAATTTCTGAATATTTAGCAATCCTGGAAAATGTATTTTCCAGGAGCTTAGTGACACTTTATAGCACAATCAAGCAACTGTGTTTCCTTAGTTATAAAAATGCTGTATATATCAAATATGACTTAAAAGAAATTTGACTTTGTAGCTGAACACCTTAAAATTAGGCCTCTGCCTCTTTCAGAAACTCCTACTCTTTCTGACTCTCCACCTTCAGGAAGTCATCACAACATGGCTCCTCATAAATAACATTTTTATCAGTGTTGCACTGAGAAGTAGCTCACATAATGAGCTCAGCAGATGTGCGGTTCCAGCAGGTGTTTGCTAATTGCTGCTGGCTGGTCTAAAGGAGCTGAGTGTGGGAGTCATGGAAGAGCTGCTCCGTAATGCAGAAGCTCAGAAGCTTGGAAGCTGCAGCCCTGAGGACAAGCTGAACCTTGAAGGCAGTGCCGGTTCCCCCAATCGTTTGCACAGCTAAATGGTTGCCACAGGAGATTAAAGGATTTCTCCAACATGCATGAAATAATCATGGAAACAGTCTGTATGTTTTGGGTGAGGGGATAACATTATAAATAAAGCTAAAAAAAATTCTAAAAGTTTTTTTTTTTTTTTTTTTTTTTTTTTACATAAAACTGCCCTTATTCACAAATAACCATTATGTCAAAAAACTGCCTGAATGTCTGTCTGCCACAGAGATTTTTTCAAAATAAAACTGCCCATCTTGCTTAGCATATTTAATTATTACTTTATTAAACCTAAAAGAGAACTCAAATTGGAATGATATTTATTGTGTTTTATGTCTGAACAGTATGCCAACTTTTAAGATGTTTGGACAGAGTCAGCTGCTACTACTACCATGAGTTACAAACTACATGCTTTCATCTAGAACTGTAAATTTGGGTCAACATTTTTAGGCTTCATGCAAGGAACATATGTTGAATGTCTTAGCTCTGTCAAATCAATGAGTGAGTTTTTACTAACCTTTTCCAAATGTTTCCAAATGCCTACATTTTTGTGCAGAAACCAAGCCCACTATGACAAAACATCATCATATTGATAATGTAGCCTTAGGGTTTTATCTTGAAGACACCCATCAGTTTCATAAAAGTCCATATATTTCGGCAGTATGAAGGAGGTACTTATTCTACCCCCTAGTTTTGGATCTATCGCAACCTAACAGAATGCCAATAAATCTCATTTTGATGTATTACAATATGGACTTGTGTTCTGATAATGTTCTGAATGTGTCTTTATCTCCACCAGATATACGATGGAGACAATATGAACTTTCCTCTAGTTGGGACATACTGTGGAAGCTCCATTCCTGCCTACTTCTTATCAAGTGGAAACTTCTTGACGATTCGCTTTGTCTCTGACAGCTCTGTCCAGAAGCAAGGATTCAATGCAACCTACAGAGCAGTACCATGTAAGAACATCTCTTGTCTCTTCTTCCACTGTTACACCTGGGACTTCTTAAAATAAATTCACCTTTTTATTTCCAGCAGCATTATCTCAAATTAAAAAAACATTAGTGTTTAATTTGGGTTCTTTGGTTTGGTGGAGAAGAAAACCCATTTAATGATCATTCCAGTAAAATATAAAATTGACGTTTTTTTCTTCTTGTCATTGTATTCTGTTGATGTTCAACTCTACAACTCCCCTCTGTGTCTGTCTCTCTTCAGTGCTGTGTGGCGGGACTCTGAATGCTACGACTGCAAAGCAGACTTTGACTTCACCGTCCTTCCCCAACGCTTATCCTCCTTACACCTACTGTCGGTGGATCATTGACTCTCCACCACTAGAAACCATTAAAGTGTCAGTCCAGACATTTGTCCTGGATCCAAGTCAAAGTTGCTCAACCAATTACCTGGAGATTAATGATTGGCCTTTGGTTAGTAAAAACAAGAGCAAGATCAAAATTTGCTGGACTACAGAAAATAAAAACAGCCTTTGTGTATACAAGGAAATTGGTTTCTTTACAGAAATATAAAAATACAGACATAGAATTTCAAATGTTTACAAAGCTGAATTATCAAGTTGATAAAAAAAAAACTATTTTTAAAGTTCTCAGTTTAACTTTGAGCCTCACAGAAATGTCTGTGTGGAGACATTGTCCTAAATCACCACGTTAATGACAACAAACATGGTTCCCCGATTCTGAAACGGCACAAACAGGGCTGGATGCAGCTGGTGACCATTTTAAACTCTAAACTATTCACACCTCATGAAGAGTTAGATTTGAAGTTATTTAATTCAACTAATAAAAGATAATAAAATAATATGAAAGCAGAATTAGTTTCTCTTTAAATTTTATAAATAAAAATGGCATGTTAAAATTATTTATCCCCTCAATAATCCATAGCCAATCTTTAATGGCATTATAGTAATCAGACTTTTCTGATTATTGATGCTATATTAGTTTGTCAACTTATTTTTGGTGATGAGCTCTGAGTCTGAGTCTTTGAGGTTGGAAGGCCTCCTTTCTATCACCCTAATCTTAGGTCCATCCACAGATTTTCTTCCAGATTCTCGTCACTCTGAGTCTATATTAACTGGCTTTTTATGGTTAGAGGAAACTAAGAATTTGTATTGAGATGTGTTTTTAAGAATTCAATGAATGAATTATTTCTCCATATTTCCATAACAACAAGCAGATACAGAGTAACTTAAATAGTATCCCTTGTTTTAAAGACAATCTGAAGGTTGAAGTGAGATAAAGGTGGGCTATCCACAGAAAAGCTAGTCCTCACACCTTCTTATGAAGGTATATTGTACTTACTTCCCATCCAATGTAACATTATGTGGTGCACCTAAAAATGCCACCACAGTATTTTTTATTTTTTTATCATTTGCAGTTCGGCATGTTAATCTGTCTGTATTTATAGTGCTTTCCTGAGGTGGGGACAGGAGTGGTCCCCACCTCCTGTGGGGGGCGTTGCTTTCAGGTTGGTTTTGGGATGGACTTCCGGTTTGTCTCAAACGCAATCTGGATGTCAACAGCAGCGCTGCTCGTCCTTGCTGACTCCTTGTTTATTTTCTCTTCAGATTGTGTCAACTCTGTTACAGCAGTTCTGACACCCGGGACTTGTAACAATTACTTATTTTGCAGATGCCCTGAAATAATTCACTTGACTGTTGGACAGTTGAAGAAAAATCATTGGGATACATTTATATGTCAGACATGAGTATCTGGTATCCAAGACAAATACAGCACATTTTTAGACAATGTCTAAAAAGTGCCTCTAATTTGGTTTGTTACTGAAACATAATGTTTACAACTGTGTTGAAAGACATTAGTGAGTAACTGAATCTACTGCTGCTCAATAGAAATAACATATAGTCTCCAGTTTAAGTGGCATGGCTGTTTGGGGCTGTGGGACGAAGCAGGAGTACCTCAAGAAAATTATGAGGAGGACTTGCAAATGCCACACAAAATAACAACTTTTTTTAGTAAAACCTCATAACCATCATCAAATGTCTGTGTTCTGAGTACAGCATTCCACAAGAGCTCAGTGTTCACAGATGACTCCATGACAAAGGCTAACAAGACAGAAGCTCACAGATTTGTTGGAAAATGGAATGGAAAAAAATATAGATATTTCTAACTAGATAAGACAAGTCACACCTGCTGATTGTTATGATGGTTCACAAGCCTTTGTTGAACAATCCCTGCCCTCCTAGATGCTCTGCAGGTTTGGGGAGAAACGTTTAGAGCTGTTTTCTCAGAAAATGACTTTCTGAGTGCCAGCATTCAAATGGCCATTAGGCCTGTCACAGCAACAAAAAAATCAATTAATCACATGATAAATTGAAACAAAGTCAGTCATTTGAATTGGCATGATTTATCGTTTATCTCTTTTTGGATAATAAATATCTTCATTTTGGCACTTTGGTCTCAACTAGCACAGTTTTTGAAGGACAATTTTGTTTACAAAGACGTCAAAATTCATTTTATTCGTTGTTTTATTATTTTGGATATTTAAAATGGCTTCCATTTCCAGTGTTAAATGTTCATTAGAATTTAAAGTTTATTGATATTTTAGAAGGTTTTATTGCATTATTATTTGTGCCATTACTGTTGTGTTACTTAAAAATAGTCCCAAACAACAATATTATTATTTATCACAATAACTTCTGGAACAATTTATCATCCAGCAAAATTTGTCATCGTGACAGGCCTAATGAGCATATCCTTTTTTCTTATTTCAATTTGCTTGACATCATTGAAAAATTGAGAATTCACTCTTTCAGGGTCTGTAAATAACTCAAAATTCACATATTTCTCAGATTTATTAGACTGCTCCTGTTAAAGTTGTGCTGTTTGAATTGTACTACCAGTTTTTCCACTAGTAACCTAAACTACACCTGCACTTGTTAGTTATTGCACTTTCCAGCTGAACCAAGTTCTTTGTGTTTCCAGGGAGACTATGGACAGTCACATAAGTTCTGTGCTTCAGATGACCATCCACCAGACTTTTACAGTAACAGCAGGACAGTCCTTGTGTACTTCAAATCTGATGCCTTCCTGGCAGGAAATGGCCTCAGTTTCAGCTATGAAATTGCCAGTGGGTATCAGAACAAAATGTTCTTTAACTGTTTATCTTGAACAGTTACTTTTTTTAATATAACTTGGTTTCTGAATTGTGCTCTAAGATGTTTGTGTTGATTTTCAGACTGTAGTCGACTACATGAACAGGAATATGGCTACCTAAAGAGCCCAGGATGGCCTGAAATCTACCCCCACAACATGGATTGTGTCATAATTCTGAAGGCGCCACAAAACAGCTCTATCTCTTTCTTCTTTAACAACTTTGATGTGGAGAGTCAAAGCAGCTGTAACTTTGACTACCTAGAGGTAAACATTTTCCATTCTTAGTTTGCACCTGTGGTCTTCTTCAAATTGCATTTGTGATTGTATTTAAGTATAGATGGATGTGGTTAGACTCCATCTTGTTCCTTTTGGTTCAATATAGAATAAACTTTTCCAGGAAGGCTAAGCAGTGTCATCACTTCAGTTCACAATTTATTTTTTAATTATAGGCTGATTGGCCTTACAAAGGATTTATGTACATAAAGTTGCCTATTGGCCACACGTAGAGAATGCTGGAAAATTGTTAGAAAACAAATATTGTACCCACCAGAAACCAATGATTTTATTTAATTTCCCTTTGGGGTTAATAAATTATTAGGCCCAAGAGCAAAAGCACTATGAAGGCCTATTGTAATTGTTCTGTTTCTTTTTTTTATTACGATTCTTCCGTCAAATAAATTACCTTTTTGAGGGCCCTACAATATTCAAAAACTCGCCAAACTTGGCGGACGCATCAAGTATGTGTGAAAGTTAGGTATTTTAAGGTTGTCACAAAAATGGCACAAGAAACGGCTCAACAGCGCTACCTGGCAACTTTCAAAAGACCCTCCGCATTGACGTTACTTCATCGTAGAGGCATGAAACTTGGAACCCTTGTAGCACTCCCCAAGATGCACAGAAAACTCTATTAATGTCATAGTGCACATCAAACAGGAAGTCTGCCATTTTGGATTGAAGTTCTGATTTTCAAGTCACTTTTGCCATTTACAGCCTTCGCATTTGATTGAACTGGAATTTCAATCAAATGCGAATTATAGGAATTTCGATCAATCAGGTTCAAACTTGGGTCAGTTTGTTCATAAGGCATGGTCGAAAAAAGTTATAAAAAAAAACTGACTTTTCATGCATGCTGAAATGAAACACAAAACTGTTATCTTCTACACATACACTCAGTGATAGGTATTTTCTCAAACCTACATAAAAGCAGAACCACAGACAACGTATAAGGTAAGGTACGGTAATTTTATTTATATAGCACATTTTCAGCAACAAGGCCATTCATAGTGCTTTACATGAGTTAAAAGGAAATGCAAACAAAATAACAAACCAAAGGAAAAAGAGGAAAGGACACATTAGGGCAGATGGCAACATTCAGACAAAACAATGGGCAAAACAAAGACACGAGTGAAGGCGGTAACGTCAAAGGGCCATGGAATGATGTCTCTGACACTCCTGGCAAAGTTCGATGGAGGTGTTTATTATCGAGGAATGTCCTTGGAAGCGCTCAGCTCCACAGCTCCATGGAAACAGGAGGAGGTGAGGAGGGAAGAGCATTGTGTTTACATATCTTCAAGGAGATTGGAAATATGCAGCCCTACCAAGGCCACACGGGAAAAGCCAATTCGGAAACAGAATGTCTTAGGTCAGGAAGAATCTAAATTTCAATCTTCCCTAAAGTCTTTCTGATACATCTCAGTTCCCAATCATACAAATTAGTTTGGTTGTTCCAGTGAGTCGAATCTAGCACCTTCTCCTAGATCGATTCCATCCTTTTAGTGAGTTTTAGAGTCCTCGTCTCTGTCCACGCCAACAGTCCGAGTGTTCGCTAGTTCAGGAATCCACAAGCTCCACACAGCAGAAATCCTGTTATCATAAATAAATCCAGGGTGAACCCTGCTGGGTGTGTCCCTGCAGGACAAGAGGGCACTCCTGTGTCCAGACTTCTTGTCGTAAATTTGATCAATTGCATTGAGAGATTGGTTGACCAGATCCATAATTTGTAGATTTGGATGATGTGCAAAGAAAGGCTCCAAAAATATGGAAAAAGACAAAATCAGCAAGCAGGGCAGGCAAGGGCAGGGAGGGAGCAGAGGAAAAAAGCGTCTGCCTTCATCGAGAGCAAGAGAGAGAAGCATATGAAGTATATGATTTTCAACCAAACTTCTGCAGAAAGAGAAAACACAGTGAACTGCTTCTCCAAGCTGCTCACCATGTGTTCTGAAAACCTTCAGTTTGTTTGTCTCTTTTATTCGCAAGAAGAGGGGGTAAAAAGGTATGTGGTGGGGTGAAAACAACATCCTATCTTCACAGCAGGGTGCTAAATTGGAAACAAAGAAGGGGGTCACACAGAAACTAAATTAACACACAGACAGGTTTACAGCTCAGGAGTATCCCAGGAAGATCTAAGTCACCATCTGTAAAACATGCTTGAGGTTAAGGAAAGTTTAACTATGTCTTCACAGTTTTAACAAATTAGAACACTGAACCTCTAAATAGAAAAACAACTAGTAACATAAAATTACAAATGTAAGAATAACAAACATAATAATTCTAACACTCACAGAGGCACCAAACTTTCAGTGATTGATCATCTTCGGGTCCCCTACAATACCCAATGGTCAAATGATGACATCACTTAGGCCACGCCCCCTGAGAACAGGAAGTGTCATGTTTTACTGAGTGGTCTCTATCTGACCCCTTTTACCTAATCAACATGAAATTGTGTACAGAGACGGAAGACATGGGTAACACTTTATTTGAAGGGGGTTGAATAAGACTGACATGACACCATCATAAAATCCTGTCATGAACATGAATAAGCCTTCATAAATATTTATGACTGTTGTCAAGAAATCATTATTGATATAAATTTGTTATAAAAGTATTACTGATTGCACTTTAAAAATGAGGTAACTTTGTTATTAAAGGTAAAGTTTAAACAGTAATGATTTCTTGGTTAATGTCAAGTTGTCATAACAAAGACATTTTGAATAATGTCAACTTTGTATTAANATGAAGTATATGATTTTCAACCAAACTTCTGCAGAAAGAGAAAACACAGTGAACTGCTTCTCCAAGCTGCTCACCATGTGTTCTGAAAACCTTCATTTGTTTGTCTCTTTTATTCGCAAGAAGAGGGGGTAAAAAGGAATGTGGTGGGGTGAAAACAACATCCTATCTTCACAACAGGGTGCTAAATTGGAAACAAAGAAGGAAGGGGGTCACACAGAAACTAAATTAACACACAGACAGGTTTACAGCTCAGGAGTATCCCAGGAAGATCTAAGTCACCATCTGTAAAAACATGCTTGAGGTTAAGGAAAGTTTAACTATGTCTTCACAGTTTTAACAAATTAGAACACTGAACCTCTAAATAGAAAAAACTACTAGTAACATAAAATTACAAATGTAAGAATAATAAACATAATAATTCTAACACTCACAGAGGCACCAAACTTTCAGTGATTGATCGTCTTCAGGTGCCCTACAATACTCAATGCTCAAATGATGACTTCACTTAAGCCACTCCACCTGAGAACAGGAAGTGTCATGTTTTACTGTGAGTGATCTCTATCTGACCCCTTTTACCTAATCAACATGAAATTGTGTACAGAGACAGAAGACATGTTGTTGTAATGTGGTTTCCAACCCTGACCGGTTTCAGTGGAGCAGGTGGGTGTGGCGGAGTGACCTGTGATGCCATTGCCATGCATTTGGGTCTAAATTCCAGGGAGTTGGCCCGAGCCACACTAAACTCAATGAGATCGGCCAAGTTACACAAATGACATGATGATGAAGTCTGTCAACGCTGAATGCTGGCTGAACCATGTGGGCGTGGCTGAATGGCGAGTTTCAATCCCTTGCCGTATGCATATAGTTATCTCTAAATCATACACGCATCATCCGATTTGCATCAAACTTTTGTGAACCTCCAATAGCATTAAATTGTAATTTGACTCCACTGCGCCCCAAGGCTATTCCATCAGCTATATGTCCTCACTACATCAGCCGATCTGCACCAGATTTTTGGTACATCATCAGGGAGCACTGCTGAACACATCAGNTATGACAACAGTCATAAATATTCATGAAGGCTTATTCATGTTCATGACATGTGTTAGGTCATGTTTATGACAGTGTCATGACAGTCTTATTCAACCCCCTTCAAATAAAGTGTTACCAAGACATGTTGTAATGTGGTTTCCAACCCTGACCGGTTTCAGTGGAGCAGGTGGGTGTGGCGGAGTGACCTGTGACGCCATTGCCATGCATTTGGGTCTAAATTCCAGGGAGTTGGCCCGAGCCACACTAAACTCAATGGGATCGGCCCGTATCCACCCCCCAACAGGAATCCACAATAATCTTTAGTGGTCGTGGCCTAATTTCTCTACAGCGCTCCCTAGAATATTTGAAATGATCAGCCTCAAGATATACTTTAAACCAGAATTATGAAACTTGGTACACGTGTGTCTTGTCAGGACGTATAAAAACGTCTCTTGGAGCCATGGTCCAAGCCCTACAGGAAGTCAGCCTGGATCAAAGTTCCCATCTTCTCTTTTTTATAGACGTCGTATCTGATCGAACTCGTCCTACAGCTTTTGAGATAGACTTCAGAATCCCTCAGCACAGTCTTGAGGCATTGAAGGTCAAAAGTTATCAAATGATTTTTCGTACATCAAAGCACGTGGGCGTGGATTAGTGCCAAAATCTGACTATTCACAAAGAATTATCAAGGTGGAATAACGTCCATATACAAGGTCACAGCTGAATGACACTTTCTATGTCTCACTACAGACCAGCCCTCATCACATTTACATGGTCAATAGATGACATAACCTTAGCCCTGCCCACTTCCAATAAGAAGTCACCTGTTTTTTTCTGCTGGGTGTCTTACTTTTACTCTTTGATTCACATAGTTTTAAACCTGTGCCAAGTTATACAAATGACATGATGATGAAGTCTGTCAACGCTGAATGCTGGCTGAACCATGTGGGTGTGGCTGAATGGCGAGTTTCAATCCCTTGCCGTATGCATATAGTTCTCTAAATCATACACGCATCATCCGATTTGCACCAAACTTTTGTGAACCTCCAATAGCATTAAATTGTAATTTGACTCCTCTGCACTCCAAGGCTATTCCATCAGCTATATGTCCTCACTACATCAGCCGATCTGCACCAGATTTTTGGTACATCATCAGGGAGCACTGCTGAACACATCAGTGTGTATCGCTTATAGGATGGGCTGAGCGAGAGCGTTGATGGTGGTGAGCGAGTGGCTTTGCTTTAACCCCGCAGTCGCCATGAGGCTGGAGCAGCACTGGGCTGTGAGGGCCGTTTGAGGCTGTTTGAAGCTTTAATTATTATTATTAATATTTTAATTTGGTCAACATAATGTACTCTATATTGATTAGCAACGATTGTAGTGACGGTGGTAAGAGTTTGTCGGTGGGTTGCTGGTTTGATTCCTGCTCTGTCTGCCTCTGTCATTGTGTCCTTGGGCAAGACACTTCACCCACCTGCTGGTGGTGGTCAGAACAGGGTCTGGTGGTGCCGGGTCTTTGCAGCCTCACTTCTATCAGTGTCCCCCAGGTCAGTTGTAGCTACTATCCAGTAGCTTGAGACTATCAACTGTTTGAATGTATGGGTGAATGACTGAATGTAGTGTGAATTGCTTTGGAATCCTATAGACTAGACAAATATACTCCATTTACCAGTTAATAAATCCCTAGTTTCAGTATACATTAGTTGATATTAGAGTGGTACAGAAAATTCCTTTAACAAATAATCTCTCTGGTTTTGGATACTGCAGTTGGAAAGATTTTACCAGTGCACATAACCATGGCCACAAGGTGTTTATTATAGCTGACTGGCATCTCAAAAAGCGTAAATAGTATTTGAAATAAAGTAAAATTTTAATTCCATTTAATTTCTAATGAAAACCATGTACATTTCGGTACCAGTTGGATTGGTAACATTGAGCTGTATACCACCTGCAATTCATTTTCTGGAGATATCTTCAAAACTGTTTCGGCTTTAGTTTGACCTTTTATGTGCAATATCTCTGACCGCCTCATCTGTGTATGTTTTTGTCTGATCCTTTTCATTGAATGACAACACTTTGTGTTGTTACTCAGATCCGTAATGGAAGTACAGCAGACTCACAGTTGATTGGTAAGTTCTGTGGTCAAACGCTACCCAACCCCATCTTCCCACAATCCAACCAGCTGTACCTACGCTTCAAGAGTGACTTCTCTACTGCCCGAGATGGATTTGATGCCACATGGACCTCTTCTCCACATGGTCAGGACTCAATTTCCACAAACTAATTTGTTATGTTCAGTGAAAGATTTCAACCCCCAACTCTCTTAATTTGTCATACTTGGTGTTGATCATTGTACGATGGAGGCTTTGTCACTTCCATATTTTATTCATAAATGATGGTGAACATATAGTGGCTTTACTGAATATACAATCATAGATTATTTTTTAGCTGGCATTTTTGTTCTTCAATAAAATAAATTCTTGTTTCTCATTTTTAGCTGTAATTGCACTTTATTACACAGATTGGAAACCATGGGATCAAACAGTTCCCTGCAGTATTAAATTGTGGCTTTCTCTTATTTCTTGTAGGGTGTGGCGGCATCCTTTATGGAGACCATGGTTCATTCTCAAGCCCCAACTACCCAGGAAGTTACCCAAACAATACTTATTGTGAATGGAGCATCAAGGCACCTAGAGGTCATGTGGTGACCATCACCTTTGCCCAGTTCAGTATTGATGACCCAGGAAACTGTCAAAACAACTTCTTGAAGTTATATGATGGCCCAGATACATCCTCGGCTCCTGTTGGACCTTACTGTGGAGTGGTATGTCGCTCATGAGACCATATAAATAAAGTAATTAGAAATTTCTTAAACAACTAAGGTATATGGTATGAGCCTACATTGGGTCAAATAGTCCTCAGTAGCAAGAGTTTTTGAAAATACGCACATTATTAACCCAAATAAAACATGCATGTGATTATGACTAAAACAGGATAGGTGAGCATCTAATAATTAAAGGACAAATTGGCCTATGATTTAGGACGTTGTGTATCCACCTCTTGCCCTGGAAATAGGCACCACCTGTCCACTTTGCTGACTTTTAAACAGGCACCTTTAGGCAGCGCAGAGCTGCTGCCACTGTGTTGACATGTGCAGTCCTGTTTGTCAAAGTCATCCCAGAGGACAGTGGTAATTACTCTGTGTGCTAACTTGTGCAACATACGTCACAAGTTTAAAAAGATTAAATTTGATCTTCAGATCAAATGTAACTTTTATAAATTTAAACTGGTATAAATTTATTAATAAATAAATGTAATTATATATATATAATATCTGTCTGTCTGTCTAGTAAATATTAATCCTATCCCACATCCTTGTCTCCTTTCTGTGTTTGTTTTAGGAAACCAACATTGCTCCTTTCAGCGCCTCCTCCAACCACGTTTATATTGTTTTCCAAGGCC
Organism: Poecilia formosa; assembly: GCF_000485575.1. NCBI lineage: Eukaryota > Metazoa > Chordata > Actinopteri > Cyprinodontiformes > Poeciliidae > Poecilia > Poecilia formosa. Next base: position 51,332 of record NW_006800349.1, read on the forward strand.
AGGTCTCCACCTTACCATCAGGCTTCAGACTCACTTGGAGCAGCTGAAAAACAAATATTGTTTTGATGTTGTGACATGCATACAATAGACATATTAATCATATTGAAAACACTCAAGCATTAAACACTTGATGAAAACATATTTCAGTGTAATGAACCATATTATTAAAATTATTGTATTGTTCTTTAAGCTGGACTTTTATAAATGTATTATGGTCAAACATTGATTACTTTAATCAATGTTTACTTCTGTAAGTCAATGTTTACAGAAGTAAACATTGATTTTTATTTGTGGGGTTGAAATCAAATTCACACTAGATGCTTGCAAAGCTTGACATTTCCTCTTGGTGTACTGGAATCGATTGAACTCAGATTATTAGAAATGGTTTTACAGGACAGGGTTATCAGGAAATGATGTCATTCCAGCTCAGACTCAAGAGTATGATAACAGGAATGTATCAGTCTGTGAACATTTTGAAGCCAACTGAATAAATATAACCTTTAATCTACGTTTCGACTATTACTTTCAGTTTCTACATGAAATGGTAAAATGCCTTATTACCATGACTTTATCTGTATTTACCTCAAAGTCGGATACAAAATTGAGAATTGATCATAAAATTTGGAATAAGTGCCTGTAAGAGAGAGATTGCACAATATGAACGTTCATGAGAGGTCTGAAAGTGAAAATTGTATTTGTGAATTTGAAAGAACCAAAAGCTGCCTTGGAAAATTTGAAACTTATGACCCAAAGTAAACTGGTAAATCCACCAAGAACTGTCTGAGAAATTTAAGAGGAAATGAAGTCCTGCTCTTTTCAGATGTTGGTGGGTGACTTGACATGGGTATACATGTAAGAAACTCTTCAAATATCTCAGAGAGAGAGTTCTGTGCTGAGGAGTAGGGCAACTTTTCCTCAGATTCACATCACAAACTGGTAATGACCAAAACTGAAACTAGCTGTTTAAGTTGTCATTTTCAGGCTGATGTTGACATGTGAACAGTGTTTTAACCTTAGTAACATGTGCCTTATGAAATCTTGACACAGCCCTGATTAATAAGACTTTAAAAACAAATTTGACAAATATGAGGTGGTTTTATCATAGTTTTATTTAATTACTAAATTGAACCAAAGCAAATCTAAATTGATCCCTTGCAACAAGGCTTGAATATGAAGAGTAAATTTTCAAAAAGAAGTCAACTTTCTTGATGTTGATGCAGTTGTTGAGGTTCATAGACAAAAAAATTATGAGATTTTTTTCATCTTTTAGAATATTGTTCTAAATGTATTGCAAAGTACATATAATGCCTGTTTAATCCCCCCAAAGGGCTGTTCTTTCAAATTTCTTGACCCCCACCCTTCCCTTAACATTTGATCCATTCCGGTTCCCACCTTCTCAACCTGCCCGTACAGATTGCTTCCTCAGCCATGTGAGTTATCAACATTGGTATGCTGTGACGCATACATCGCCCCTCCATACCAGTTACTGAGCCAGGTCTACTATCAAGTGCTGCAGTATGACCTTTGGAAAAAGATCACGGTAACAAAAGATCACCAACATTGAAATAATCTTAAAGATTCACATGTTTGACTAAGGATGCCAGAAACCAGTGATCTCTCCAGAGTCGCACCTCTTTCCATGCTAAAATGTTTGGAGTTTTTTGCTTGTTTTTTGCTCATGTAAATTATATAAAAATACATTTCTCAGTTCTTCACAGCATTCACAATTTCTAATTACTAATATTTTATGTTTATTTTTAACAACCATAAACACGTGGATGTCTAAACAATAATTCAGGTTTCTTTGTGTTGTGATTGTTGTTGTCTTTGGTAATTATAGATGTTCAGTCAATAGACTGTGCAGTTTGCAGTGGAGCGCTGAGTGCACAGGAACTCACTGGTGACCTCCTTGTACCCTCTGGATTGAGTAAGATGACTTCCTGATGACAAAATGACAAAGGATATCATGGACATTTATACATAGAAGAAAATACATATAAATATACATACAAAAGCTGAAGCTAGGTAATGAAACAACTTTTTTAAATTTAGACTAACATCTCTGAAAAACTACCATTTGGGAGTTATATCATTAGTCAGTATGATATATAAATTTGTGTCTGTGAAACCTGGCACTCCAGCAGGCTTTGGACAACAATCATATCAAATTCTATGTTTCTTTTCTTTTCTTTTCTATCTAATGATAGAAGACCTAAATTTGTTTTTTAAAGAATATTATTTGTGTCACTTAAACACTATCTTCCCCCCTTGTATATGTAAATACACACATAGTGTACATGCATATACAAACATGTCTTCATGAAAAAAGCTCCAAGCAACATAGAAAGTTTAAAGTCCTCCTTGATCAGTGTGTCTGTTTTTGTGTCTACTCTGTCTTCTGAGAGTCCCAGTTTGTTGGAGCTCATACTGGTCACACTTTCTGTTAAAGTTTCCCAAATCTAATAGGAATTTCTTCGTTCTGACGCCTCATGCATGCTAAGTTACTGACTCCACATAATTAACTGCCTACTGTTGCAAAGATAATCACTCGATGCAACTATAAGATAGAAAACTTTTTACATGTCAAGTGGAGCTGTAGGAACAACATAAAATATGTTCAGTTTTGGTTGAAACAATAATTGCACCTTGAATATGTTTTAGAGGTTTAAGGATAAAAATGATCTCAAGACTACATAATTAGACACCATAGATTCCATCATATTATTTATGTCTTGAGATGAATGTTTCAGCTGATAACTGATGTTACATGAATATTTCTGAAATGGACTGACCTGAATATGGGCTAAGTTTTTGTCATGGACATCATAGCCAGGACAATTGCTGTCTGACAAAATTAGGCTCCTATATAAATCATTAACTTGAAATTGTGAAGTTTTACTAGAATAATTCAGTGGATTTTACCTGCATTTTGCTATTCAATCTTACCTTCTATAAGATTATAAAGGTTGCAGTAGTTGGTGCCATGGTCCTTAATAGCATACCAGGTCTCAGAGATGGACATCGCCTAGACATACACAGTTACAAACTTACAATTTATAGCACTTTTTTAGTCAAATCAGTCATTCAGGGAGCTTTACACAGGAGTCACTTTCACTCACACATATACCCAGCAATTTCTCCAACTTACAGATCGTTAGGCAACTTAGGATTGAGTGCCTTGCCCAGAAGCACACCAATAGTAAAATGAGGAAGCTGGAATTAATCCCACAATCTTTATACTGCAAAAGAGAACATCAAGAAGGCCTTCAGAGCAACTCTCCACCTCTATCTCGGCATTTCGGAGCATCTCTTTGTTATGCTCATTCTAGTATACCGTCCTCTGCCTATATGCTGGGATGAGTATGAAAAGAAAAGCAGGCACTGAAGAAGGTGAGAGTGTTGCCTGTTTGCACAGGACTGTTTTGAGTGCATGTTCAGAGAGGATGCTGCACACAACCAACACACAGGTGTGGGGTAGTATGTAGAATCTGTCAGACTACATCCACTGGTGTATTTCAGAGATTACAGAAACAAAGACCTTAGTCACACAGGGTAACCAGGAACCTTGGATGACTAAGGAGGTGCATACCAAAATGCTGCTTTCAAATCTTGTGATGCAACCACACTTAAAGAGCAATGGCCAATCTAAACTGTGCCATCAGAGCAGCAAAATTGCCTACGGTCAGAAGACCCAAGGCTTCTTTCATAGCGTCTTTCATGGTGTAGAGTGAACAACTTGATCCTGAAGGACAAAGGAGATCATTGTCAACTTCAGGAGGTCTCAACCCAGCCACATGCTACTCCTCATCAATGACAGAGCAGTGGAGATCGTCAGCAGCATTAAGTTCCTGGAGATGCACATTACAGAAAACCTTGGCTGGTAAACTCGTATCACTTCATATCACACCTTCCCTGGTGAAGAGGCGTAGCAACACCTGCACTTTCAGTGACCCCTCACCCTTCCCATCCTCTCCACCTTCTCAGACAAACCATTGAAAGCCTGCTGACCAGAAGTATCTCAATCTGGACTGGCAGCTGCAAGGCCTCAGACTGGAAGTCTGCGCGAAGAGCTATGAGGACAGCAGAGAGGATGATGGGACTGCACTCCTCTTTTCCAATCCAGAACATTGTACACAGATGCTGCTTAGCCAGAGCAAACCAGAACCTCTCCAATTCCACCCATCCTATCCATGGTCTGTTCATCCGGTTGGCGACTGGCAGGGGATTCTGTAGCATTCACAGTAGAACAGCCAGACTCAGAAATACATTATATTGCCAAAAGTATTTGCTCATCCATCCAAATGATCAGAATCAGGTGTTCCAATCACTTTCATGGCCACAGGTGTATAACATTAAGCACCTAGATATACAGACTGTCTTTCCAAACATCTGTGAAAGAATGGCTCGCTCTCAGGATCTCAGTGAATTCCACCTTGGAACAGTGATAGGATGCCACCTGTGCAACAAATCCAGTCATGAAATTTCCTCACTCCTAAATATTCCACAGTCGACCTTCAGCTGTGTTATAAGAACATGGAAGTGTTTGGGAACGACAGCAACTCAGCCAAAAAGTGGTAGGCCAAATAAACTGACGGAGCGGGGCCAGCGGATGCTGAAACGCACAGTGTGAAGAGGTCACCAACTTTCTGCAGTCAATCACTACAGACCTTTAAACATCATGTGGCCTTCAGATTAGCTCAAGAACAGCAGACAAAGAGCTTCATGGAATGGGTTTCCATGGTGGAGCATCTAAGGCATATACAGCCCTCTTGTCCTGCGGGGACACACCCGACGGGATTTACTCTGGATTGATTCATGATAACAGGATTTCTGCTGTTTGGAGTTTGCAGATTCCTGGCTTATCGACAAATTTGTGACGGACTTGGCCGAACTGGCGAACATTTGGACTGTTGGTGTGGACAGAGACGAGGACTCTAAAACTCACTAACGAGATGGAATCGATCTTGGAGAAGTTGCTAGTTTCGATTCAGTGGAACGACCAAATTAATTTGTATGATTGGGAACTGAGATGTATCAGAGAGACTTTAGGGAAGATTGAAATTTATAATCTTCCTGACCTAAGACATTCTGTTTCTGAATTGGCTTTTCCCATGTGGCCTTGGAAGGGCTGCATATTTCTAATCTCCTTGAAGATATGTAAACATAATGCTCTTCCCTCCTCACCCCCTCCTGTATCCATGGAGTTATGAAGCTGAACGCTCCCAAGGATATTCCTGGATAAACAACACCTTTATCGGACTTTGCCAGGAGGCTCAGTAACGTTCCTTCGTGGCCCTTTGACGTCACCGTCTTCACTCGTGCCTTTGTTTTGTCTGAATGTTGGCATTTGCCCTGATGTGTCCTTTCCTCTTTTTTGTTTTAGAAACGGTGGAGTGCTC
>NW_006800349.1:57065-78348 GCF_000485575.1 Poecilia formosa
ATTTTGTTTGTATTTCCTTTTAACTCATGTAAAGTACTTTGAATTGCCTTGTTGCTGAAAATTTGCTATATTAATAAAATGACCTTATCTTACCTTACATCACCCAATGCAATGCAAAATGTCAGATATCTCAGAGGTGTAAAGCCACCGCCACTGGACTCTAGAGCGGTGGTGGCGCATTCTCTGGAGTGACGAATCACGCTTCTCCATCTGGCAATCTGTTGGATGAGTCTGGGTTTGGCGTTTGCCAGGAGAACGGTCCTGACTGTATTGTGCCAAGTGTAAAGTTTGGTGGAGGGGGGATTATAGTGTTGGGTTGTTTTTCAGGAGCTGGGCTTGGCCCTTTGGTTCCAGTGAAAGGATCTCTGAATGCTTCAGCATACCAAAACATTTTGGACATTTCCATGCTCCCAACTTCATGGGAATAGTTTGGAGGCTGGCCCCTTTCTCTTCCAACATGACTGCACCATGACTGTGCATCAGAGCACAAAGTAAGGTCCATAAAGACATGGATGGAGAGTCTGGTGTGGATGAACTTGACTGGCCTGCACAGAGTTCTGACCTCAACCCACTAGAACACCTTTGGGATGAATTTGAGCGGAGACTGAGAGCAAGGCCTTCACGTCAGTCTTCACATCAGTATGTGACCTCATAAATGTGCTTCTGGGAGAATGGTCAAAAATCCCTATAATCACTCCTAAACCTTGTGGATAGCTTTCCTAGAAGAGTTGAAGCTGTTCTAGCTGCAAAGGGTTGACCAATGTCATATTGAGCTCTATGGATTAGAAATGGGATGTCACTTAAGCTCATATGTGAGTCAAGACAGGTGAGTGAATACTTTTGGCAATATAGTCAAATGTCCCAAATTGATTTAAGGCATAGTAATCTTAGTGTGCTTAAACTTTTGACTTTGAAAAACGTAATACAACTTGCCTTAAAACATTCTCTCTTATTATTCTGGCATATAGCAAATAGAAAGATTTTCAGTAAACCTACTCGACCTGAAACTGGAGAAGTTTGATCTGATTTCACATCAGACAGGGTTTAAAATGCATGTATTTTTATGTAGCGTTTGTAAACTTCTGGTTTCAACTGTTTGTCAACAACCATGTAAATACTTTATCCTAATATTTTTTTTAATAACAACAGTTACTTGATCGTGCTATAAAATGACACTATGTGTCTGGAAAATATAGAATACTGCCCCTTTAAGACCAAACTGCCTTGGAGACAAAAGTCAAAGTCTGTCCATCCACACATTCATCCTCTATGTTTATCCTGGTGCCTATCTTAAAAACCAAAACATTTTCAGAGACAAAGACACAGAGAAGAAATTAACCCAAACCATATGGTTTGGATTTGTCTTTTACTAGTTTACTAGCACATTTTAAGCTTATTTTTTCATAAGAGTCAAGATCAATAATGTGGAGTGTGAAAACTTACTGTAACATGACAAGATGCAAAGAACTGATAGGAAACCAATCTGAAGTTGATGTCCTCCACATACCTCTTATCAGGATCGGTATGCTTGGCAGTTATAAAATGGACAGAGGCTGACTGAAGCTGTAGACAAAAAGAACAACATGTTGGTTTAGTTATCACCAAAATTATTCTTCCAGGAAGAGAAGAATATTTTTCATTTAGAGAAAAGCGTTGTAGTAGTTTATAAAAACTCTAGAGTGTGGCATGTGACAGAAACACACACACCTTGTACAGGCACCTCTGTCCCCCTGCCATGCAGCTAGATGTTGTCCATTTCTTAATTTGTGAAACAAGTGATTCATAAACCACTCTACATGGTATCCCAAAGTACCTGCAGAAAATAAGTTCATAAAAATAATAGTTCAGTGCTGTTATTCTAAGATTCTGCTATAAATTAAATGATTCAACTTTTCTTTGACTTTTAGTCCACTTATTGTTCTCCTAGGACCTAATGTGAAATTGCAGGCCAATCTACAACCTTACATTCATCAGAAAGATTATTTTGAAAAAATCTATGTTTCAACTGTTAAAATCTTCTCATCAATGATCAACTGCTTTGATGTCTCAATCTGGTTTGGCTTTTCCTTCTCATACTCTTTCAGAAAAGGATTTCAAGGGCCTCCTACTAAAGACTACAAGGATCAGCTGTGAATTATGAGAATGAACAGAGTGGTGTTTGGAGTCTCACCAAGTCCTTTCCTGTTGGCTGCAATGATAAGAGAATACATCAAACAATATGAGGGTGAAAAACCTATCAATCAATCAAATTTTATTTGTATAGCATGTTTCAGCAGCAAGGCTGAAAGTGCTTTACATAATTAAAATAAAAACAGCATGTAATAAACAGTGAGAAAGATTTAAAAAACATCATTAAAACGTAAACGGTGAGAAAGAGAATGCTGTCTACACTGAGCATTGAGAGAATCATTGTTCTTTGATTTTATCTACCAGTTCACATGACTTAGCAAAGCTCTATCAGTAACCACAACAGCAAAGGAGATCCAGTCACATGACAACATGAACTTGTACAAGTGGGTGACAAATTAAAGAGAAATGAGACACAAGTGGAAGGAGTGTGGATTGGAAGATGGTAGACAGATGCCACTGGAAATGTATTGAATGTGCTGGGTCTTGTATGGAGGTCAGGAGAGGATGATTGTGTCTTTGACCTAAAAAGACTATTGGACATTTGTAAGAACAAAGAGAACACAAAAAGGAGTGTATTGGAGATATCAGCTTGTATCTTTGATCCCATTGGTTTCCCCTCTCCATTCACCATCAGAGTAAAGCACCTATTTCAAGAGTTGTGGGAGAGGGGAAGTGATTGGGATGAAGAGCTGCCCCTGGATTTGACTAAACAATGGAGTGAATGGTGTGAAGAGCTTTCAAGACTCCATCTTTTGTCCGTTCCAAGGTGCTACGAAGATGGAATTCTGCCAAACCCACAGACATTGAAACTGCAGGATTTTGGTGATGCCTGTACTTATGGAGCTGTTCTTATCTACAAGGACAAAACAAAGACGGAGAAACGGCACAAGGCTTTGTATAATCAAAAACAAGAGTAGCTCCACTAAAGAAAATGTCGCTGCCATGCTTGGAGCTTATGAAAGCTTCAATTGGAGCAAGAGGGAGAAATAACCTCCTCAAGCCGTTGAACATGGGAAAAGATCAACTCAAAATGTGGACAGATTCCATGATTGCGCTGCGCTGGATATTCAGCACAGCTCAGACATGGAAACCATTCGTTGCAAACAGAGTGACTGAAATACAAGATCTTACTATTCCTGAACTTTGGTCACACTGCAGTGAGAAAACTATCCCAGCAAATCAGCACGATGAGAAAGGACATTGATCGGAGATGGAAGTACCATCAGAAACTGTTAACAAGCTCCTGGAATCGCTGGCAAAAGGCTTAACTCATAAACTTAAATCTGTCCACAAGTGTCATCTTGCTAAACCTACGTCATTGAAAGTAGGAAAAGTGGTTCTTTATAGAGACAACAATGTTTTAAGGCAGAGTCACAGAACTGGAAGAGATGGACTGACATGTTCATGTGCTGCCCACTTCTTCAGGAAGCCTTATGAGGCAAATAATTCAGCTTATATATCCTCTAGAAATTGATTAGAAATACTTTTTAGTAATGAACCATTGTTCATCAGGGGCGGGAGGATGTTTAAAATATTTAAACTTAAAACCAGGAACAGATTTCATAGGAAATAAATGAATAATTAGTTAAAACAGAAATAATTACAGATTACAAGACTGACTTGGGAAAATCAGCTGATTGTATTTAGAATTCATTGAAATGCATTTTTTTAACTAAGGGTTTTATTCAAAACAGGAAATTGAATTGTGAGATGGTTTGTTTTTAACATTAGTTGTCTCGGCAGTTTTTTCTGAACCTGAGCCAAACATGAAGAAGCTGCATTCAGTTTTTATACTTTTCTAATCTGCAACGAACTTTCATAAAACTGCAACCACAAAAAACTGCAAAACTCAAAGTATTTTTCATTCAAGGGTAAAAACCTGTTGTTGTTTTAAAAAGCCGCCTTTGGTTAATATTAGCTGGAACATCGTTGTTTCTATTCCATTGATCATCCTGTTTTTATTTTTGCTTTCTTATTTCTTCTGTTACTTTCCTTTTAATCAAGCAGAGTGCTTCAAACTGAAATGTTGCTGAAACTGTGTATACAAATAAACTTGTAGCAAGCAATAAATATGCTTGTTGCCTAACATACCACAAATGCCACTAATGGTTTTTAAGCATTTTTAGGAATACTTTAAAGCCTTTCTTTTAAGATCAACAAAAACTAACAAAGGAAAGGATTTCCATATTTCAGTAATAGTCAAGTAATAATTGAAAACACACACAGACATTCTTACCAGTCCACTTTACACTGTGCATGAATAGGTCCAGCATAACAAAAACCAAATGACCCTATTCCCAGAAGAGCTGTGAAGGCCCAGTGAACAAGATGCATCCTGCTCCAACCTGCAGCAGCTGACTGAGAAACACACAAGGATTCAAAAGGCTAAAATCACAAGTGTGTCATGTGCTCTCCTCAGATGGAGAGCACATGACTAAATGTGCCCTCCTAAATGAGAGAAGGCTAAATTAAATTGACCTCTAAGATGAATTAAGAGACTGTACAGCGACAAGGAGTACTCTGCCTCAGAACAGCAGAGACATTGTAGACTCCCTTAGTTTAACCTGGCACTGCTGATGCTCCATAACTTTCAGTAATCCCAAAAATGCAGGTTGTCATATAGTGTTTCAATATAAAACATTTAGCTACTGTCAACTATGATAGTTCTAGATTACATTAGTGTTATTCCAGTTTTATGGATATAAATTTATGTTGCTTCAAATCGAAATATAGTCACAGTTTAATGAAGGAAGACAATCAGAAAATTCTGTCTTGCGTAATAGACTTCTCATTATCAGCTACATGTTCAGTCTGTCAGTGATGACCACCATGTCCTTCCATGATGGTGATATGCACATTGCTCTGGTGTTTCTCTAGTCCTGCTTCCTTCCAGGGTTTGGCCAGCAGATGCAAATTCCTCTCTAGGCTCATCAGGAGGACCTTAAAGAGGAGTTGGTTCCCTGAGACAGATCCCAGATACCTTGCTCTCATGAATTCTTAGTTTCTTGAAGTTTTTGACTTTGACTTCTCATTTCTCCAGCAGACTTAGATTCTTCTCAATTAGTCATCACATAGCTCCAACACTGACAGGGTTCTGCGTTATCGACAAAGCCAGAAAATGTATAAGCTTTGTACAAATACAATTAGTCATCTGGCATTGTTTGCTACTGTGAAATAAACCACTTCTTACTTCTAATTTGCCTTTCAAGACCGTCTGAGTCATTGGGTCCAGGCTTAATACCAATAGAGTAACCATACAGACATGGTGCAGTACTCAGGAGACTGGAACTTTAACCAGACAATGTTGTCATTTTAGAAGTTGTCTGCTGTTGACTGGCGGGATCCTCTCTGCAACCAGACAATAAACACAAGTAAAAAACATCAGATGAAGATCTGTTTTCTGTCTTTATTCTCCCCTCCTCCTATTTTGGAGAAACATGTTTCTCTTTACAACTTTTTTACTTTTTGGACCATTCATTCAGGATAGGTATTACAAGAATGTAGAAAAAGTCCGCTCTAATATCACAGTCCAAAAACATTAGAAGAAATACCAAAACCCAAAGAACACCAAGGCACTCCTCTATTTAAAAAGTGGACAGCTGGAGTGTTTGTCACCATCAATTGCTGAAGATTGGGCTTTATATCCTGTTATAATTCCATGTTCATGAAGAGTCATTCCCTCATCAAAACACAGGTTTATCCCGAGCCAAACTCCTGCACCTCTCCACCAGACTAGCAACAGCAGCAGTCAAACACTTAGTGGAGCTCAGAAACTGCTGTAAATGACATTAGTGGACAGCAAAAGAGCCTGCAGCATCATCAAGGACCCCTCACACTCTGGCCACCACCTCTTCAAACTCCTGCCCTCTACGGGAGGCTTTTCAGATCAATAAAGTCAAGGACAAATAGATTAAAAACTGTTTCTACTCAAGTAGTAGTAAAGAATCAATATGACATGCACTCATTGAACCTATTGAGGAGATTACTAAATTACAAAATAAATACATTTGCTGTAGGTGCATTCATTTATCCAAAAAAAAAAAAAAACATTTGATACTATAAATCAACATTTTAATCAGCAAATTGAAACAATGTAAGAATCAGGGGGAGTGCACTAAATTGGATTAAAAGTTGCATCAAAGGCGTAAACAGGGCCGACCCAAGGCATAAGCAAACTAAGCAGCCGCTTAGGGCCCCAGGGCCACTAAGGGGCCCCCTGAGTGGAGCTGATTTTTTTTTTTTCTTTTTTAGTAATAATTTCTGTCATTATAATATCAAAAACACACAATTTCACTTTGAAGTGTTTTGTTTTTACAATAATATATATTTGATAATGTGTGTAGGAATAATTATTTTATTGATGAAAAGAAAAAAAAAAAGATATTGGGGGCCCCTGGTGGCCGCGGTAGGTACTGCACGCTTCGCTGGTAATATGAGCTGCCGTGCTTTTTGCTGGAGTCCCATGATCATTGAAAAAGAAATCAAGTCACCGCTGTCCCCAACTGGACAGGAAGTCATTCCTGTCCTTATGGACACAACAAGCCCTTCATAGGCAAGATCTGAGGTTCTGCTCAGTTGGTCACCTACAAAACCTACACATTTAATATTTGGATCTTTTCTGTCTTCTAATCCTTGAAGGCAGTTTGTCTATTCATTTACACTCCAATGTTTAAGAATTAATTATATGTTTTTTTTAATGGAATTCTGGTTTGACTGTGCTTTGCTAAGTGTATTTACTATGTTGTTAAGTACAGTCTCAGCTTTGCTGTGCATTTTAGCACTTTTTATATCAATTTGAATTTATTGTCCTTTATAGTTATTAATGCAGCTATACTGTTCCAAACTGCAAGCTTCTTCTAAGTCTTAGTATCTGACATGCTAAGTCACCTTAGCTCCATTCTGTTCATGGTTTAAATTACACCATTCCGGGTCTGTAGGTTGTTTTCTGTGTCCACTTATCCTACATTGTCCCTTTCAATCTTCTCATTAAATGCCAGGGGTTTAAGAGAAAATGTTAAACGAAAAGCTTTATTTTTATTTGCCAAACAACAAAAGTCTGATTTTTGCTTTTTTCAAGAGTCACATAATGATGCGTCCTTTTGGAAAACTCGATGAGGAAATGAGTTATGGTTTTCTCACGGCTCAGAAAGGTCAGCAGGGGTTACTATTAAAAAAACAACTTTAATGGTTCTGTTCTACACTCAGAGAGTGATCCTAATGGCCACTATATCATTTTAATCCTGAACCTCAACAACAATATTGCCCTTCTTGCCAATGTATATGGATATAATTCAAAACCTGAAAATGATTTTTTACTTGATGGATTAGAATTTAGCTTTTTACACTGGTGATCAAAATACCCAAATGCTCTTCTTTTAATGGGTGGAGATTTCAACGTTGCTTTGAACAGCTCCCTAGATCGATGGCCTCCAAGTGTTAATAATACTTCTTCTATTAACTTGTCCTCTTTTATACAAAAATGTAATCTCATAGATATATGGAGGGAAAAAACCCAGTTTCCAGAGATTATACATGGTGTAATAAGTCTCACACCTCAACGTCTCGCATAGATTACTGGTTAGTTTCTGATTGAATAGAATAGAATTGATAAGAATAACATTACTCCTAGAATATTAACAACACCGTTAACTGATCACAAAGCAATATCATTGATTGCCTCATTCTGTCCTAACATTACTCCCACATTCAAAAGTTCTTATTGGAAACTTAATAATTCCATCTTAAAAAATGTGCTAGTAATTGATAAAGTCAAATTATTAATAAACCATTTCTGGAAAAAAGCCTTAATTAATAACAATTTGTCAAGAAATTGGGAACTCCTTAAATTTGAAGTTACAAAATATTTCAGAGAGTTTGGTGCCTCTCTATCTAAATCCAGGAGAGATGAAGAAACAAATGTAATACCCAGAATAACTGAAATTACTCAAATCTTACCTGAAAATTTATCTGAAAATGACTTAAAGGATTTAGTCATTCTTCAAAATACATTAAATGAAATATACAGAAGGAAAGCAGAGGGGGTTTTGTGAGATCGTGAAGGAAATGGCTGGAGGAACAAAACACTGCATATTTCTTTCAATTAGAGAGAACCTGTGGTCGATTCAATTAATACAAAAACTTAACGTTAACAACTTTATCACTGATGATCCCCAAACAATAGCAAAGTATTGCTCTACTTTTTACAGTGAGTTGTATGAATCATGATATAATAAATCTGAATCTGAAAATTTCTTTACACATCTTACTGAAACTAAGTCAATTATTGATGACCGAAGGAATATCTGTGATAGTCCCCTATCTCCTGCTGAAGTCCTGTCTGCCATCAAGCACCTAAAACTCAACAAATCTCCAGGAGTTGACGGCCTAACTTCAGAGTTCTACATCACCTTTGCAGAACAACTGGCCCCGCTCCTCCACCGGCTGTTTGCAGAATGCATTGATAACCAAACTCTTCCTCCCACTCTGTGTCGAGGCCTTCCTTCTGACATTAATTCCCAAACCTAAAAAAGATCCGTCTGATTCATAATTGGTGTAAGCTGCCTTCTTAATAACAACTATAAAATACTAGCTCAAATTTTTGCAATGAGGATGAAAAGTGTTCTTAACTTTATAATTGATGAAACTCAGACATATAGCTAACAACATCAGGCTGGTGCTGGATCTGATTGACTATGCAGATTTGTGCCATGATGACAGCCTTATATTATTTTTAGATTTCCGTAAAACCTTTGACAACAGTGAACATAATTTTATTTTTCAAACATTAGAGAAATTTGGTTTTGGCCCTTACTTTTGTGCTGCAATCAAAACCATGTATAAAAATGCTAACTGTTCAATCAAGCTTCATGCTGGTACGTCTCCCAGATTTGATCCTAAGCGAGGCGTCAGGCAAGGTTGCCCGGTGTCCCTGTACCTCTTTCTCATCTGCTCTCAATTACTTTCAGATTTCATTAAACTCAACCATTTGAAAGGTAACTATATTGGTGATAAAAATATTATAATTAGTCAACTAGCCGACGATACCACTTTATTTTTAAAAGATGCTTCTCAAGTTTCTTTAGCAATTAATATAGTTGAGAAATTTTCCAGAGCCTCTGGACTCTACCTTAACATTAATAAATGTGAACTTTTAGCCCTTAAAAATTGTAATACATCCTCCATTTAGAATATTCCTGTAAATGAATCGGTCACCTATCTCGGCATAATGATCAACAAAGATCAAAATTCCAGAAGTGCTCTGAACTTTAACCCTATTATAGAAAATGTACCAAAGAAACTAAATTCTTGGCTTCAAAGAGATTTATCAATTCAAGGAAGAATTTTGTTAGCAAAAGCAGAAGGCATCTCCGGTTCAACTTATCCAGCTTTGTCTCTTTCTGTAAATAAACAGCTGAGATCATTGATAAAATCCTTTACAGATTTATATGGACAAATTAGGATTCATTATGTCAGAAAATCAATCTTAATGAATACATTTGAACTTGGTGGCCTCAGTTTTCTTGATTTTTCAACCTTAAGCAATACANTCAATTTGAATTTATTGTCCTTTATAGTTATTAATGCAGCTATACTGTTCCAAACTGCAAGCTTCTTCTAAGTCTTAGTGTCTGACATGCTGAGTCAGTTTAGCTCCATTCTGTTCATGGTTTAAATTACACCATTCAGGATCTGAAGGTTATTTTCTGTGTCCACTTATCCTACATTGTCCTTTTCAATCTTCTCATTAAATGCCAGGGGTTTAAGAGAAAATGTTAAACGAAAAGCTTTATTTTTATTTGCCAAACAACAAAAGTCTGATTTTTGCTTTTTTCAAGAGTCACATAATGATGCGTCCTTTTGGAAAACTCGATGGGGAAATGAGTTATGGTTTTCTCACGGCTCAGAAAGGTCAGCAGGGGTTACTATTTTAAAAAACAACTTTAATGGTTCTGTTCTACACTCAGAAAGTGATCCTAATGGCCACTATATAATTTTAATCCTGAATGTCAACAACAATATTGCCCTTCTTGCCAATGTATATGGATATAATTCAAAACCTGAAAATGATTTTTTACTTGATGTATTAGAATTTAGCTTTTTACACTGGTTATCAAAATACCCAAATGCTCTTCTTTTAATGGGTGGAGATTTTAACGTTGCTTTGAACAGCTCCCTAGATCGATGGCCTCTGAGTGTTAATAATACTCCTTCTATTAACTTGTCCTCTTTTATACAAAAATGTAATCTCATAGATATATGGAGGGAAAAACCCAGTTTCCAGAGATTATACATGGTGTAATAAGCCTCACACCTCAATGTCTCGCATAGATTACTGGTTAGTTTCTGATTGAATAGAATAGATTTGATAAGAATAACATTAACAACACCTTTAACCGATCACAAAGCAATATCGTTGATTGCCTCACTCTGTCCTAACATTACTCCCACATTCAAAAGTTCTTACTGGAAACTTAACAATTCCATCTTAAAAAATGTGCTAGTAATTGATAAAGTCAAATTATTAATAAACAATTTCTGGAAAAAAGCCTTAATTGATAACAATTTCTCTAGAAATTGGGAACTCCTTAAATTTGAAGTTACAAAATATTTCAGAGAGTTTGGTGCCTCTCTATCTAAATCCAGGAGAGACGAAGAAACAAATGTAATATCCAGAATAACTGAAATTACTCAAATCTTACCTGAAAATGTATCTGAAAATGACTTAAAGGATTTAGCCATTCAACAAAATACATTAAATGAAATATATAGAAGGAAAGCAGAGGGGGTTTTGTGAGATCGAGAAGGAAATGGCTGGAGGAACAAAACACTGCATATTTCTTTCAATTAGAGAGAACCCGTGGTCGATTAATTCAATTCAATACAAAAACTTAACGTTAACAACTTTATCACTGATGATCCTCAAACAATAGCAAAGTATTGCTCTACTTTTTACAGTGAGTTGTATGAATCATGATATAATAAATCTGAATCTGAAAATTTCTTTACACATCTTTCTGAAACTAAGTCAATTATTGATGACCAAAGGAATATCTGTGATAGTTCCCTGCCTCCTGCTGAAGTCCTGTCTGCCATCAAACACCTAAAACTCAACGAATCTCCAGGAGTTGATGTTCTAACTTCAGAGTTCTACATCACCTTTGCAGAACAACTGGCCCCGTTCGTCCACCGGCTGTTTGCAGAATGCATCCATAACCAAACTCTTCCTCCCACTCTGTGTCGAGGCCTTCTGACATTAATTCCCAAACCTAAAAAAGATCCGTCTGATTCATAATTGGTGTCCAAGCTGCCTTCTTAATAACGACTATAAAATACTAGCTCACATTTTTTGCAATGAGGATGAAAAGTGTTCTTAACTTTATAATTGATGAAACTCAAAGACATATAGCTAACAACATCAGGCTGGATCTGATTGACTATGCAGATTTGTGCCATGATGACAGCCTTATATTATTTTTAGATTTCCGTAAAGCCTTTGACAACATTGAACATAATTTTATTTTTCAAACATTAGAGAAATTTGGTTTTGGCCCTTACTTTTGTGCTGCAATAAAAACCATGTATAAAAATGCTAACTGTTCAATCAAGCTTCATGCTGGTACGTCTCCCAGATTTGATCCTAAGCGAGGTGTCAGACAAGGTTGCCCGCTGTCCCCATACCTCTTTCTCCTCTGCTCTCAATTACTTTCAGATTTCATTAAACTCAACCATTTGAAAGGTAACTATATTGGTGATAAAAAGATTAGAATTAGTCAACTAGCCAACGATACCACTTTATTTTTAAAAGATGCTTCTCAGGTTTCTTTAGCAATTAATATAGTTGAGAAATTTTACAGAGCCTCTGGACTCTACCTTAACATTAATAAATGTGAACTTTTAGCCCTTAAAAATGGTAAATCATCCTCCATTTATATTATTCCTGTGAATAAATCGGTCACCTATCTCGGCATAATGATCAACAAAGATCAAAATTCCAGAAGTGCTCTGAACTTTAACCCTATTATAGAAAATGTATAAAAGAAACTAAATTCTTGGCTTCAAAGAGATTTATCAATTCAAGGAAGAATTTTGTTAGCAAAAGCAGAAGGCATCTCCAGTTTAACTTATCCAGCTTTGTCTCTTTCTGTAAATAAACAACTGAGATCATTGATAAAATGCTTTACAGATTTATACGGACAAAATAGGATTCATTATGTCAGAAAATCAATCTTAATGAATACATTTGAACTTGGTGGCCTCAGTTTTCTTGATTTTTCAACCTTAAGCAATACATTCAGTGGAATAACTTTGCCCCCAACCTGAACTGGAAAAAAATCTGATGTCTTCCAACTAAATATTTAATTATTAATAAGATCAAAGAAGTGTGTTAAGATAATCCATCATTTTTATCCCTGCAAGTTTTTCCTTCAACGATACAAAAAAGACATTGACACAAATTGTTGATTCTGAAAACTCTATGAAGAAGACCTCTGTCACTTACTCTGGTCATGCTATTTCTCATATATTTTCTGGCAAGATATTTATACATTTATTTCCCAAACAATTCTTGATGACTTTTCCCTCACTTATATAAATATGTTGTTTGGATTCTTCTCTTATCCCACGAATAAAACAAAACATTTTTATATTATCAACCTAATTTTATTAGTCTCAGAATATCATATACATAAATCTAAATTCTCAAATCAGAAACCTCGCTTTTCAGCCTTTAAAGAGGAATTCAAACAATACATTTCATCTCTTCAGTATTCAAAAAAATAGAAAAGTCATTAAGACAGTGGATATGTGCTCTCACTTTAACATCTTTCTGAGTTAACTTTTTATTTATATTTGCTTTTTGTTTAATTTGTGCTTGCTATGGAACATCCTGGCATTATTATCTTGTCTGTTTTGTTACTTATTTGTGCTGTTAATTTTTCTATTTTGTAAACCCCTTTATTGTCAATAAGAGAAAGAAAAACGATTGTTGCAGTTACTATGCTGCTAAGAAAAAATAATAAAATCAGGTTTTAAAAAGATAGTGTTATGGTCCGGCTCTTAAACCATAACAAATGAAAGGGAAGCAACGCCAGAGATAACTTAAAAGGGAATTTATTTAACAAAAATCATAACTGGTTGGGGGAAAAAGGGAGAAAGGGGAGAGAGTGGCAGGGGGACAGAAACAATGAGCTGCTTCGTCAGAGAAAGTGGTGCATCTTAAGGTGGATCTGACGTCATCTGGAGACACTGGCCAGCTGCCTCCACTTCCAATCAGCACCAATTAAGAGTCCAAAACATGGATGTTAGAGACCCAAAGGAAAAGGCCTTGGGCTGCAACAATAGAGAGAGGGAGAAAGAAAAAGGCAAGAGTGTTAATTTATAACCCAGTTTTTCTCCAAGACAGGTGGGTACACTGTGTGAGATTATCAACCATTTAGCATAATTAGTTTAGCTATGGACTGCTGTTTGCCTCCATTTCACTAGCATTTAATGAATTAAGGGAAAAAATTACCAACATATTCATATATTGAACTTGGTCCTTGTAATTTTTACCACTTAAGAACAGATGAGTCAGTCAGCAGAAGATCTAATTTTTTGTCAGGGGGCCCAAGATTCCTGGCAGTGCCCCTGGTTGATGGTACAAATATTTCAGGTCTGGTGAGAATCTACAACAATTTTGGGGTACTATTGCATCATAATTAATTAAAATTAAAAGCTGGTTTGATATGAATACGTTATCACTAAATCAGAGCAAAACTAAATTTGTGATATTCACTAACAATGAATAAAAGTGCCCTGACTGCATAAAATTAAAGGGTATTAACATAGAAAGAGTACATGAAGGTTTCTAGGGGTAATAGTAGATGATAGAATTTGCTGAAAACCTCACATTAAATTTGTCTGCAATAAAGTATCAAGAAACAGCTCAATTAAGGTCAAAGCACAATATTATCTGAATAGTAAGTCACTACAAATCTTGTATTGTTCAATGACTCAACCATGTCAAAATTTGCTCTGATTTAGCAATTGATAGTTGTAATCAACATTACAACTAGTAACTATTGCAAAAAGCAATGTCATGTCTTCATCATCTTGCTCTGTGCATTTGTGAATACTGAGAATGTTTTAGGTCCATATGCATGAGAGTCAGTTTGTAATAATTATGTTCATGTAATATAACCAGTTTGTTGGTTCTTTAGCACAGTATATTGAACAGGCATATGAAAACTTGTTCAAAATACAACAGGTATTCAGATGAATACAAGTTTTAATTTGTAATTTAAAAATTGTATTTAGTTACAAATGTCATTATTGAGTCAGTAAGTAATATAGTTCATTACATTGAGATAAGGGGTAGGATTTAAAAAGTGTTCATGTCTTCCTACTATTTTTCCAACAGAAAAGTAGTGAGCTAATTATTTTGTTCTGGTTTATGTATGCACATGATTTCTCTTGTCCTACTAATTACTTGTTTTCTTGTTTTCAAGAACCTGTTTAGAATAAATAAATTAGGTGAATGAATGTTACAAAAATATATAAAAGAAAATTACATTAAACTAGAATATCATATCAACATTTTATTCTCTGTAAAAATGATTTTGGCAGTCTGGTTTACAGTTTTACATTGGAAATATAAACATCAGCCATTTTTTATTTTTATTTTGACTGATTAGCATGGTAAATTTTAGGGTAATTAACTGCTGGCAATGTTACAGTATGTTTCTATAAATTTCACAATTTCTAAAATTTTCACGATAAATTTCATACCTGCAAAAATAATATGAAATTTAAGCTTCTTGAGTTATGGCGATTCAGTGTACTTTATAGGGTAATATAATATTGTCGGATGTTACAGTCTGTAATTGTTGATAGTTTCCAATTTTTACAGTAAATTTTACAGAAGTTATTTCACAATAAAAAAAGAAAAGGAAATCACAGCTCCCATGACTTTATACAGTCTTAGGGTCCTGAACCTGACTCCGTCTGTGTATTGTAGAGATCTCCCATGTATGTGTATATGTTCTATATTCCAGTCCGGTAGGTGGCAGTAAATGGACCAGTCCGCCAATAAAATACAGAAGAAGATGTGCGCATGCGCTCCTCTCTCAGGACAGTAGGTCGCTCTAGTCAGTGACAGGTGAAACGAACCAAACCGGTCGTTGTGTCACGAACATGGCGACTTTCAGTAAATATCTAACAGCGAAAAACTCCTGCTTAGCAGGCGGTGGCTTGCTGCTTCTGTACCTGTTAAGACACCGAAGTCAAACGCGCAAAAAACACAGGTCAGTGGTTCTTTCTTAGATTGTTCTAAAATTGTGTTAACAATTTTGAGACAGCGACAGGCTGCTGAGACATTTCTCATGTCAACCTGTTCCATGGGAGAAGGAACCTTTTTACGTTGGTTCTACACTAATCTAATCTATAGCTCATACCACCAGTATTACACCGTGTTAGTGATTATTTAGAAGGACTAAACTTGGCTGGGACTTCTCCCTCTGCTGTATCAGTGAAACTCCCATTGGCAGGTTACCTGGGATGTCATGAGAACTTGGCTTTAATCCGTCTCTGTTTTTGCTGGTTATAAGTCATTTGGAACTGGTCTTAAAATTTTTGACTCAAATTCGTATTTGGCTTAGCTGGTGATGTAGGAGATGTGAGGTAACTGCGCAGCTTCCGATTTATATTATTCTTTGTTTTTACGTCTGAGGTTAAATGCGGTAAAACACATTTCCTTTTAACAATTTCTGTTTTTCACCTAGAATTTCAAGTTGAGGTAAGTTTTCCATGTGTAATGATGTTCCTTCTTTCTGCAGAGCTTCATTTATTCAGTCCTTTCTACGACTTTATGAAATTTGTGCTACTGAGGCCTTAAAAATGTTCGGAACTGAATGAATGACTGATGAAGTTAAATGGAAACCTGCATGAGTCTTCCTGGAAGTAAATGATGAGACCCTGAAAGTTCAATAAGAAAAATGTCTGAATACCCTGTTCAAAAGCCTGACCACAGCATATCTCCCAATCTCAACACACTAACAGAGCTGGAACAGGTTAACCCTGAAGTATGAGTAAAAATCTCAGTGGTTTAATTGGAGAATTTAAAATGTCCATTTAAAATGTAGGAGTTTGCAAAGGGGGCTCCTGAAGCAGTCAGGTGATGTGCTCCTTCTACTAAAATATTCCACAATATGAGGGAAATGGGGAAATTAGTTACCTAATGAGTTCAAAGCATAAATATCATAAAATGTTTTTAAATTAGCTCGGACTTGGCCTTCATGGTAGTGCACCTAAACTGAGCCAGAAACGGTGTAAAACCATTTCATTGACACTTTTTAAAACACTGAAGTTTTCTTCTGACTTGTTCATCCATCCCTCCTTATGAAATCAAGGTTTGAGTTGACAGGTCCAGTAAGGAAACTCAAATATCCTCCCCCTGGTGACTCTCCAGCTCATTCTGATGATCTTCGAGGTGGATCCCTTCAGCATCTCCAAACAAACCTTATCCACCTCTGGCACCCTGGACCCTCAAGGCGGGTTTTGACTGTTTAATGTCCTGTGGTGGACTTTCCTCCTAAACCCTCAGAGAGTCATCTGACTCTGCCTCATAGTGACTGGATTATGGAGGTCCTCAAAGTGCTCCTTCCACCCTCAACCAATTACAGCCTGGGATGTGCTGTGTTTTCCTTTTTTCCAAAGTGAAAAGAGCAATTTTTCTAAGATGGATGAGAAAATGTTCCTTTTCTTTGCAACTTTACCTTTTCATTATCAGGAACTATTTTAACAAACAAGAATGGGTCCTCCCATTAATGTTTTCAGGAAAACTGTATCGTTAATTATGTTTTTTCATTTGTTCCCAGTCTGAAAGGAACTTCCCAACTGCTGGTGAACACAGAGGTAAGCCTCAGCAAGGCTCCCTTGGGGAAAAAGATGGATCACTACTCAGTCAGTTGTTTTGATTTGAAGCAAAAACCGATTCCTGAAATGTAAAAATTCAGAACAGCACCAATAAAAAACAAAGGGGCAAATACAATAGTTTCTGCTTGTGGAGAAACGTCATCTGAAGGAGGATTGGCTGGAAATGGACGTGATGAATCCTTATTTTCAGTGGAAAATAATATGGTAGAATGTTTAATTGTTGCAACCCTAATAGAAATAGAAAGCCAGAGTCACTGCCACAACAATAAAAACACATGGTGACATTACAGTGTTACTTTTTTTTCATTGATACAAAACAGGTTTGGTGATGATGTAGCCATTGCTGCTGAGGAAAGAACAACTTTTATGTAGGAAAATCAGATCAGTGACCAGCAAACATGCCAGACCCCAATCCAGCTGGAAGTTTGTGGTGAAGCAGGTTCATTACAAGGCTTTATCCTGCACAGCTGATCTGGAATGGTTGAATATTAGAACCTAGTTTAAGGTTATTGCATGCCAATAGTGAAGTCCTTAGATTCTTGTAACATTTTTTTTGCAACAAACAGAAACAATTGACTGAGGAGCCTCCAACATAGTCACCCATATTTTTGCTAGCAATTGTATGAATAGTGAAAATTAATTTATCACTAAATATAATTTCTTATGTCTATTTAATATAGAAAGATGGGAAAAAAGACAAAACAGCTGTGGATAAGGTTTTCTTTCTTCGAATCCTTCGAATTCTTCGCATCATGGTGCCACGTGTTTTCTGCATGGAGGTTTGTTTCATCTGAATGCTGTGATATTAACCAAACATTTTCATACAAGCCATATTAAAATTTGCAAACAACCTGCAAGACAAAATCTTGTCTTATCTTTGACTTCTGTAATACCTGGACCTTTAGTACTTAAGACAGATTATGTCCTTTTCTAAGTTTTCTTTTCAATGACTTTGTAATTGTTTTTTTAACCTAATGATTACATAAAGCCCAGTGACTGCTGGACACAGGCACCAGCCCTCTTTGTGGCCCTGCACAGATGTCCTCATGGCTGTACAGATAGCGATGCTCTTTGACCCAGAAACATTAGCTTCATAACTGCTGTCGTAATGTTGTTATCTGAACTCTAAGGTAGATCCTACGTGAGCCAAGGTCTGGAAGATAAAGGACGTTGAACACTCACTCTTCTCCTATTTTGTCACCACAGACAGCTTACCTTCTGCTCATTGCCTCCATGTTGGTGGCCAGGACCTATTGTGACGTGTGGATGATCCAAAACGGTACCATGATTGAAAGGTTAGCATGGCTTGAGGCTTGTTTTTCCAGCTCTTAGCCTCAGAAGTGCATCTTAGTTTCATGCTATCCCTCAGTCAGTAACAGGTTCATCAGTTACAAGGCATGAATTAATAAGTTACATAGTGTAGTTACAGGGTTTACAGTGACTTTAAAAACAGCTAAGGCTGACCAGATTGTTGTTGCAGGAAGCTGTCAATACTAAAACAAATATGAAATATCAGTCTTGATGCATGGGTGAGATTTAGTTGAAATGAAAATGCTGATGTAGCTGGGAAAAGAACCTGGGAATCTATGTACGACATCTGGACTGTAGGAAGAAGCCAGGCCTTGAAGCACTTTGTAGGTGAGTAGAAAGATCTCAAGATCATCAGGCAACCAATGCAGAGAAACTTGGACTGGTAAAATATTGACTCTTTTCTCCACGGTACTATGGTTGTCTAAGCAGTCTCAAGAATTCTTGCTAAAAGCGCAGGTTTGATTTGTGCCCAGCTTGAAAAACAGAGAACGATGTCATCCCAAGATTTTGCCATGGGGTTTAATGTTAGAAGCTAAACTGCCAAACTCATCAGGAAATCTGATTGAACTAGTGGTTCCAAAGAGGACAATATGTTTCATGTTGAAGAAACTGATGGACCATAGAGTTCTTCATGCCCTCAAGCCATGTGATAATGCCATCCTGCCAGGACTAGACATAACATGGAGATGAGAGTTGAGTTTTGTCAGTGAAAAGAGACTTCTTTTAATGATTAGACCAAGAGGGAAGCATGTACACATGACATGATGCCCCAATAACAAATCATAGCTGTTACAGAAGAGTAGATTCCCAGGCTGACGGATAAAATGATGTTTGATTTCTGATGTGAGCCAGTCTAGTGCTGAAAATCTTCATGAACAGATTTATTAAATATATTAGAAAAAGAAACATATTTTTCCCCCTACGTCTACATATTGCCTTCTTCCTATAGCTATTTGCTGATCTCTCTGCATGTTCTCATTTCCAGTGCCATCATTGGGCGCTCAACTAAAGACTTCAAGATCTTCTTGTTCAGCTTTATTAAATTCATGCCAGTTGTAAGTTTGTTTTGAAACCTTTTTTCTCTTATTTGTCTTAAAGTTTGATGTAAAATGGCTGCACTCCCTATGTTTTGTATGTTTATTACTATTAATTATTGGAAGGTTTTTTTTTCCTTTTTATCTAGAGAGAAGTTTATATAAAACATTTCTCATTATTCAGAACTTCTGAATGCTGCC
This sequence comes from Poecilia formosa, assembly GCF_000485575.1. Classification (NCBI taxonomy): domain Eukaryota; kingdom Metazoa; phylum Chordata; class Actinopteri; order Cyprinodontiformes; family Poeciliidae; genus Poecilia; species Poecilia formosa. The sequence continues at coordinate 76,652 of NW_006800349.1, forward strand.
TAATAATGTAGGTATTATTATTATTATTATTATGTTAATAGATCATTAATAATCAAAATTAGCAGACTTTTGACCCCAGTGTGTGCCAGTAAAGTTCATACTTTAGCTTAACTCTAACATGCAATCTGAATTATGTCACAAGATCTTTGAGTATTATAAAGTGTGGTTGAAAAATATCCAATAAATTCACCCAATTTTTGTTCTTTAGCATCATTGTGGTTGTAAAACAGTTAAAAAAATCAACCCCGGGAAAAAAGAGCTGCTCAAATAAACCATTGTCAACCTAAAGTTATTGTATAATAATTCCTGCTGCTGATGAATGAATTTAAACTTCTCTCTACACTCAAAAAAGTGTAATCACTTGTATTTTTTATTTATCTACTCATTACATTTTGTGGTAGTGGCCATTGTTCATAAATGGTGTGATAAGATGGTGGAAGACATGCTGCAAACGCCCCTTGGTCAGGAATCAAATCCAGACATTTAAGGCTGTATCCTCTGTATGTTGTATCTTCTACTATACCACTGATCCACGTTGCTTTCCACTATTGAATAAAGTTAGTTGTTAGTTTTAAATTTCATCTTATATATTTACGAATTGCTGCTTGGATGCTTTGTGTGTTTTTACCATTGTCTATGTATTTTACATTGTTTTTGAATGTTTGAAGTGCTTGGCTGCAAAACAACCAGGATACTGGACTGAACTGGCACCTGCTTCAAATGTTTTTGTATAACTACCATTAATTACTCTGTGTCAGTTGGGGGTTATGCATCTGAGTGAAGATCAGATACTACATTCTGTTTTAACATATTGTTAAACTAAACAAAAACCTTTTTGCAAAATTGAGCAAGTCAATTTTTTGGTATCCATCAGCCTGTTATGATGTGAATCTTCAAAATCTGCATAATAAAATGTTGACAGAACATGGTTTTGGCCATAATGAGTTTCAGTCTCTTCAGGTCTTAGGAGACTTGCTTACTCAGTTTTCCAAGAACTAAATAAGGTGAGAGAATTTAGTTTCTGTGTTCCTCTGCTCTGGAACAAACAACCTAAAAAGTGTAGAAACTATTGGTTTCTTTAACCAGGACTGAAAATACTGATGACTACAACTTACCCACAAAGATCAAAGATTTATCTGTATGTGTTGCTTCAACTTTGCTGTTATTTAGTTGTATTTAATGTCTCTTGTTTCTGTTTTTTAACTTTTCCTGTAAAGCACATATTTATTTGATGAATTAATGGAAGTATATAAATATCCTTGCCTTGCCTAATGAAGTATGATTGGGTCATTACAGATAGCTCTGGTGAACAACTTCTTGAAGTTGGGCCTAAATGAGCTAAAGTTGAGGTTCCGTGAGAGGCTCACAAAGAAGCTGTATGACCAGTACCTGCAGTAAGTCCAGCACTTTTTAATGTCATTTTTTTTAAGTGAGCATTTTAATTCTAGCATGTTGTGCTTTGAAATGTAGACGTTCTCACGTGCACATATTTTTGTAGGCATATTAGTTTTATATAGTAAAGTTCAACCCACTCATTTTTATGAATTGCCTTTCAGTTAGCTAGTAGTGGTAATTAAAAAAGTTTAAGTGGTTCTGGTAAGTTTATGTGTAAGTTTTCTTTGTGTTACCGACCGCAGTGAAGTTGTTTTCAAGTTGGATACTGGATGTTCACGCTCCGCGCAGTAAGGGACGTTTAG
>NW_006800349.1:80440-83885 GCF_000485575.1 Poecilia formosa
TTAAAAAAATCTGCGAGGATGTTGTTTTTGTCGGTTATATTTATGGCCCACAAAGATGGCGCTGATATCCCTTCGTCTACAGCAGTGACGTCACGTTCCAAAACTCTATTGACAAAAGTATTTGCTCACCCATCCAAATTATCGGAATCAGGTGTTCCAATCACTTCCATAGCCACAGGTGTATAAAATGAAGCACCTAAACATGCTGACTGTTTTTACAAACATCTGTGAAAGAATGAATTGCACCTTGGAACTGTGATAGGATGCCACCTGTGCAACAAATCAAGTAGTGAAATTTCTTCACTCCTAATTATTCCACAGTCAACTGTCAGCTGTATTATAACAACATGGAAGTGTTTGGTAATGACAGCAACTCAGTCAAGAAGTGGTAGGCCAAGTAAACTGACAGGCAGCGGATGCTGAAGCGCACAGTGTGAAGAGGTCACCAACTTTCTGCAGTCAATCACTACAGACCTTCAAACCTCATGTGGCCTTCAGATTAGCTCAAGAACAGCACACAGAGAGCATCTTTCAATGCTGGATTATTCCAGCATTGAAAGATGGAATGCTCTCCCTCTCTTTCTTAAAGAAATTCAGCCTAGCATCAAAAATAGCCAATGAGTAGAGACCGGACTGCCATTACGTAAAGTTGTCCAGAAAGGACATAAACGCATATTTACACATTTTGACATTTCTTCATCTCATAAACATCACATACTTTACACTTTGTTCACGCGTAGTATATATGTCAAAGTAATGTGAATTGACCCCGTTGGCATTCACTAGTTTTTAAGAGGTTTGCATAAGGTGCTTCATTCAAAAAAAAAAGGATTATAATTCAGTGTGTCTGCTGTTGTTAAAATGTAACTGTTTTCTCCCTCTTCAGAGGTTTCACTTACTACAAAATGGGAAACTTGGACAACCGAATTGCCAATGCAGACCAGTTACTGACTCAAGATGTGGAGAAGTTCTGCAACAGTGTAGTTGATCTATACTCCAACCTCAGCAAGGTATGCTCTTGTACCATACATATGCCAATTTTAGAAGAAATAATGCAGCATGTCGCCAGCAGTCTGTAGACTACTGTAAATAAGAGAACACCACACCCAGCCATACATATTGTAACTTCTAGACTATTGAGTGCAACTAAATAGAATTCCCACTCACTCACTTAAAAAAAACATATATACACCTACAGTTGTCTATAAGCCACAGGAGTACCATGTTGTAACGGAATATTTACGCAGAACTGCCTTGGCACAGCATTACCTTAACTATTGTGAAATATGCACTGTTAACATACACAAAACGTCTTACTTACAATCCCTGGAACACGGCTGTTTAAAAAAGTTGCCTACCAGGAAAAGTCATTGATTTCTATGTTCATCTTCCTCCTGTATAATTCTGACATTTCTTCAGTATCAAAATTTAATAGTCTGACACACACATCCTCAGTCACTTACATTTTTGCTCCCACTGTCACCCAATGTCTCGAGGCAAATTTGCTCTTGACCTTGGGCTGTCCTTCTCATCATACAGCACAAGCGCATTAGCAAAGCTTGTGCTGATGAGCGTGTCCAGCCTTTGGAAAGCTGTTGGTAAGAACCTTTTTATTAGGTGCATCACAGTGTGTACATTGTACTAAGCATGTGAAAAAAACCGGTTGTAGTCAAGAAATGAAAGTAAATCAGTGCCTGTTCACATCCCTACCTGGCAGCATTAAGCTTACTGTTGCCCGTCAATTCTTCTGATTACCAGAGCAGGTAGTGTGAAAGTAGGGCTCTATGATCAGCATTTTGTCCTGTCAGATTGCATCATTCCAGTAGACTCCATCTAAATATTTGCATTTACAAAGTTTATTTTTCTGCAATGAATCAAATTTTGCTTTCTGTGTTTGTTTTCCAGCCTCTGTTAGATATTTTTTTGTACATCTTCAAGCTGGCCAGCGCCATTGGAGCTCAGGTAGGCAGATTTACTCACGTACCAAGCCACTGGTTTTGCAGACCATTGTCTCCTATTTATCTGTTTTTGTATTTCTATTTATTTGTTGAAATTCTTGTTGACCTTTTTTATGATATGTAAGGTTCATGAAGGCTGTTGCTTCTGAAACACTGATCTGCAGTTGAAGAAGTTTGACTGAGATTGATTGGATGTTCTTCTGTGGTGTTTACATATAATGTTGCATAAGGTTTTCAAATGTAACTTATTAATTAAGTAAATTTCACTTTGGGATCAGTGAAGTATTTTTGAATCTAAAGTCAATTGATCAATCAATCAAATTTTATTTGTATAGCACAATTCAGCAGCAAGGCATTTCAAACTGCTTTACATCAGAAACACAAAAACACAAAGTCATGCAACATAGAATCAATAATCAAAACATAACATTAAGTCAAGTGCCATCATTAAATTCTTAATTGAATATGTTTCACATACAACTCTAAACAGGTGGATTTTTAGTTGAGATTTAAAGGAAGTCAGTGTTTCAGCTGTTTTACAGTTTTCTGGAAGTTTGTTCCAGATTTGTGGCGCATAGAAACTGAATGTGTATCATCTGCATAGTTATGGTAGCTGATCTTATTTCCTGCTATAACCTGAGCTAGTGGGAGCATATAGATATTGAATAGGAGGGGTCCTAGGATTGAACCTTGGGTAACCCCACATGTGACCTTTGACCTCTTTGATGAGAAGTTTCCAATTGAAACAATCAATCAATAATTTATTTTGGTAAATTGCCCACATTAAACACATGACACAAACAAAACAACAATAAACAAACCCATAATTTACCAAAAAAAAGAATAGGCTGAAGCCAAGCTTATTCTTGCCTACACTAGAAAACCCTGTCCTTTATGTAAGATTCAAACCACTGGACCAATCGACCGGAGAGTCCAACCCGACTCTCCAGTCGATTCAGTAAAATGTCATGGTCAACAGGGTCAAAAGCTGCACTGAGGTCCAACAGAACCAGCACTGTGGTTCTCCCACAGTCTGTACTTACATGGATATCATTGAACACTTTGACTAGGCCAGTCTCCGTGCTGTGGTGAGATCGGAAACCAGACTGGAAGGAGGCAAAGCGGTTGGTTATCGTTAGGAAGCTATTTAATTGTTTAAACAGCTTTTTCAATAATTTTGCTGACGAATGGGAGGTCACCTGATGAGAGCGATGAGTTTACTATTTGGATCAGATCATTAATGACAGGCACGACTTTCTTAAAGAAATGTGAGGGTAGAACATCCAGACAGAAGGAACTGGAGCTTAATTGACTTATAATTTCTTCTAGGGTTTTATAATGAAATGTATATTATATTTTTCCTGTATAATATACAGGAAAAATTATACAATTTTTCTTGTATAATGAGTACAGGAAAAATTGGGTCATTTTTCCTGTATTTGTTTTGTTCGGGCACAGCATTGGTACTGCTTTTAGAGTGGATTTTA
>NW_006800349.1:84736-94867 GCF_000485575.1 Poecilia formosa
TTTAACCTCAATTCCAAGATACTCAAGAGGTGAAATGACCTGTTGAATGATTGATTAATGATTAATTGGTAAATGGCCATTTTCTCAAAAACCTTAATTTTTCTTGCATCAAGGACGTTATCTGTCTTTCCATGACATAAAGGGCAACATTTTTCATAATTTGCTGAATTAAATACCCCCACCATTTAACTTTGACATTATTTTGTCAGCAATATTAATTTGTTTCTTCAATTGGTTTTCTCACATTAAACTTTGATATATTTATGAAATATAACAAAACAGGTTGCTGAATAAAAAAATAAAAACTGAAAAGAATAAAACATGAAAAACATAATCCCCCATGAACAGAGCAATATGCATTCAGAAGTAACGACAGCCCTTGACAAAATGTAATGTTTCAATTGTTGGCTGTGTGGTTTATGACTTTATATTTTTGTGTTTTTATTATTTAATGCATTTGAAATGCCTTTTTACAGAATGGTGTAATACAAATAAAATTTGATGGATTGTTTGATTGAAATACTGTCTGTGGCTGCTCTTGAAGGAAAGTTGAATCTTTGCTTCATGAACAGCCCTCAAAATCAACCGTACTTATTGGCATAATGGGTTTTTTTCCCCCTTCATGTTACAATTTTTCTGTTATACTCCCCTGTCCTCTGCTTTTCTGTCATCACATTCTCAACTTCATAGCAAATCAGTACATTTTGAATGAGAAGTTGGCGCTGCTTCGTTATGCAGATCAGCTGAATTAGCACTATTAAGGTGAAACCTAAGGAACCGTTTAAGTGTTTGTATTTCAAAAGGAGCCACAGAAAGTGCACTTTGCATCTCAGACCGGACTCTTTTTAGCCTGTTTCTCTTTCCTGTCCTGGTATGACTGCGCCATTGTTATTTCTATGGACCACTTGCATAGTACATCTGGAAATTTTGAGAATGTGCACAACGCTGGGAGGAAAAAAGACAATTCTTTTTCATGCCATCTCAAGCTGCAATGCTGTTGTAAAACAATTCAGTTAACTAAATCAAGTTAAGATATATACTTATGGAGATGTAATGAATTTAGTGCTATTCGAATAGTGAAAAATAATGCAGAAAAATGGTTGAAGAACAACTCAAAACCACTTGTTTCTTGTTCTCCGTGTCAACTGTGCTACACACAGACTCGTTGCCATAGCAACTGACAATCACAGAGAATGTGTGCGCATCTTGACTTGCAGCAAGGGCCAGTGTTGTGACAATCTGTGCTGCCTCATCAGATTTCCAACCATAGCACATCTAGATAGCTATGTCTATTGGTCTGTGCTACCCTTAGAAAATCGCTACTGTCATGTTTACATACAAAAGACCTTAGCAGTTAGTGTCAGTTTTAAATATAATAATCAAATTGTTCTTTAAGTGGTGTGTTTTAAGTGGCACTCAGCAGATATAAGTAGCATTTGAGAAAAATATGTGAATGACAAAAACTTTTCTAAAAGCACTTGAATCCCTGTTTAAAAATACCTGTTCATGTAAATGCACTAAAACCCTTCATGAGAATAGTGTGCCTAGTTTTAATATGTAAAGCTAGTACATTTAGATGCACTATAACCCCAATTACCCCCAAATGTGTATTTTAGAATTCCACCTTTATAAAATACACAATAGCATGTGTATTTTATGCACATGATGATACCAACATTCCATCAAAATATCCTACCTGGTAGGTGGGTAGCACATTTTGCTACACCAGATTCCTTCATTTGAATGTTGTTACAAAATATAGAGGTAGCACATGTTGATGCACTAAAACTCCTTCATCAGAACATCCTAGTACCAGGTAAATCGGTAGAGGATCTTGATTCACCAAAGCCTTCATAAGTATATTCTACCTGTTTCACATTAGTAGACAGCACATGTTTATCTACTAAATTCACTGATCAGAAAATCCTACCTCTATGTACATGGTGATGCGCTAAATTATTAAATCGGAATATCTTACCTGTTACCCATAACATTTTGTGTGGGTAGCGCATATTGGTGTATTAAGGCATAGCATCAGAATATCCTACCGTTTTAAAAATGTTTAAAATACAAAGGTAGCGCATAGTCATTACACTGTAATATATTTCTAACTGTAAGTGTTTGTAAGAATGAAACAAGTAAAAGAAAAAAAAGTATGTTACAGGAAAACTACTCTATGTACCTTTACCAAAAGGTTTCTCAAGTAAATGTAACCAGTACAACTCACTTTTGAACAAAGATAACAATACTAGTAACCTATTTTTGTTAACAAGCTTAATGTGATATATTGCCATTGGCTAGACATCATTTGTCTAAAATGTACTGCATTCAAAATCATTACTCAACTCACTCGGTTAGCTTGGGAGGAAAAACTGTGCAAAGTTCTTTTCTTTTTGCTGGTTTGCTTCCATGATTCTAAAACACACCTGCACAGCAGCATCATGTCTCCACCAGCATGTATCCATTGCTGCCGCACAAATGTAAAACTGGCATCTTAGTGCTCATGTTGTTTTTAAACGCAGGTTGGAAAAACGCGTCTTGACATGTTAACAATGGAATTACCAGTTGTAAAAGCTGAAAAAAGTGTGGGAGATAGAGGGCACAGATATGGGAAGTGTGGGAGCCCCTACTATATCAAATTAAGATAGGAATAATGGAAAATTGGCCACTCTGAGGTAAAAATGAAAAAAAAACAAAAAAAATAGCTTCCAGTCCAGGGCGAGCATGACTGATTCTGTGGGCGGGCAAAGGCCTCTACCCATGCCACCTGGCCAGTCCAGTTATTTAAATGAGGTGTGGCAGCAAGGAGACACCTTAAACATGCAGGATAGAGGGGCTTGAGGACTAGGATTGGGGACCACTGGCCTAAAGTTTTGATCTGCATTTCTTTAGGATGCAGGTCAATGCTCTCAGAGCCTAGTTAAAGCTAAAATCTGTATCTTTAATTTTTCTGTTGATATGTAGGAACCATTTTTGCTTAAATTTCTGCTCTTTTTAGGAGATTTGAATGTTTTCAGTTATATTGGTAACATGACAGTGGAGGGATGTGAATATGTTTTAATGATGCTACTGTAAGATCTGCCAGAAAATACCAGTGACTGTTCTTGAGAAGAGAGAAACTAGAGTTTGTTGTTTTGTTCAAATATCAATGTGTAAGTTTTTTCTTCTTTTATTAAAGAAGACACCCATGGTTTTTGTCTCATAAATTGGCATTAAATTCCTTTCCCCTATCTGTAAATAGGGCCCAGCAATCATGATGGCTTACCTGCTGATCTCAGGCCTGTTCCTGACCAGACTGAGGAGGCCCATAGGGAAGATGACAGTGACTGAGCAGCGCTATGAGGGAGAGTACCGCTATGTGAACTCACGCCTTATCACTAACAGGTGAGCACACCTACTGGAATCCGATCAACGTGTGAAAACTGCACAAGAAATGTATGGGTAAATTACACTTAATCTCCATTGATGTTTCCTATTTAGTGAGGAGATTGCCTTCTACAATGGAAACTTGAGGGAAAAGCAGACAATTCATTCAACATTCAAGAAACTTGTAAGTGATATCTTAACAATTCAGTTCAGTGTATTTATAGAGTTTCCATTCGCAACACGTCACCTCAAGGCAATTTACAAGACAAACAGATCCAATTTATGCTCTTGAGTAATAATCTGATCAATCCAAAAACAGATTCAGTTACATACATTATTATTTAATCTTAGTAATAATGACATGCATTCAAATTCTGTTTCAATACCCAAAAAGGGTTGGTCTTCTAATGATTAAAAACATTACAAGACCAAATCTTAGCATTGAGATAGGAACGACTTCTTTAGCATTTTAAAACTTTCAGCAGAGGCAGAACCCTGCTCAGTGTGAAGAGCCACCTGCCAGGACTGACTGGGAGTTTGAGAAATTAGAACAGACACACAAAAAGCACAGCAGCACTGACCCTGGAGTATTTTCTATGTTAAAAGTTAATGGCAGTAGTATTTGCTTCATCTAGGAGAGAAAGACAGTTAAGCAGTTAAGATCTGAGCATATAATAATATTATTTACATTCTGATCCCAGTAGCTGTACCTCATTATTATTCAGTCCATTGAAAATAATATTTGTATTAAAAGAAAAAAAATGTAATGATCTAATGTAATAATTGAATAGTTATAATGTTATATATCAGCTACAGTGGCATTGCAATGTTCCTTTGTATACACAGCAGCTGTCTGTACATATATATGTTAGATAACAAGAAATGACAAAGTGGATTTATATCAGCAATTCCAGTAAAATTGCTGGAAGTGCAATTTTGTTATATAACAAATTTGTTACATAATGAGTATATATTATGTACAAGTTATAATATATAACTTCTATATATATTGTATATTCATTCGTTACACAGACTGATATGTTTCAAATAATGTTTAATGTTGATGAAAACTAATGAAAACCCCAAGTTCAGTATCAGAAAATTAGAATATTACTTAAGACCAATACAAAAAAAAGGATTTTTAGAAATGTTGGCCAACTGAAAAGTATGAGCATGTACAGCACTCAGTACTTAGTTGGGGCTCCTTTTGCCCAGTATACTTCATTCTAAAACGCAATACCTATTCTACTTAAATTAGGTTTGTGTGTTTTACTTAAGTCTCACTAAACTGTTTATTCAACTCAAGTAATGTCAGTAATGTACATGTTTGGCCTGAGAAAGTTACCAGACTAAGTTATTTTTAGTAAAATGGATTTGAATATTTTTGTTACTGGAGCAAATGCTTCAGCTCAGTAGTGTGCATGCTGAGTTGAAGGGAAGTGCGGGAAGCTTCTAGAACGTTTGTGGACTTAAACATTGGAAGAAGCAGATCTTCTCTAACGGTGAGTTATTTGTCTTCAGTATATTTTCATGTGTTATGTATGCCTTTACTACTCGCATATATGGCTACAGGTTGATTTTTCTTATAAAAGATGATGCATCAAACTCTTTGCAGGCTAATATGCTAATGTTAGCATGGGCTCATGGGTCCAACATTAACTAAAACTGCCATGCCTTTTACTTAAGAGTCTTTAATGTTTTTGTCCATGATAAGAGATCTGACTAATAATTACCTGCCTTTCAACTGCATCCCTTCAGCATGTTTTTAAGTATAAACTCAGCCTGCTAATGTTCATTTAGAATTAATTTCCCTCAGCCATGTGGAGATGGAGGTCCGGAAGTGGATTTCTCCGGTTCAAAACAAAGCAAAATTGATCACAATTAGTACGCTAATGCCTTAAATAGGCCGAAACAGACAAGGCATCTCGAAAAAATACATGTATATTTAGGATATGATCGGTATTTATGATTTATGCTGGGTGAGTAGTGAGTTGTGCTACTTTCAGTAATTAATCTATTATAACGATGTTATCACTAACAAAATATTAACCCATGTTATTTCTACGAGCTTGGATCTCCTGGTAAATGACTTATTTAGCTTCTATAAACCCAAATTCATGCTGGAGTTGTATGTTAATGTTGAGTTGTTGTGGGACGCTGGTTTCAGGTCCAATGTAGATCAACCATTCACTCCGATCTACAGAAAGCCTGTGTTTGTGACTGGCCACAAATATAGTTCGTGGCCAGACACGAAGCATGTGGGGGAATAGTCACAGCTCACTGTGACTGCATGGCTGGGTAAATTATATTTAATTTATTTAGCCGCCTTCTTCTTCATCTTCTTCTTCTTCTTCTTCTAGCATGAAAGTCCCATTGAATAAACATTATATTTTCTGTCTGTGACTCGGCACTGAGCTAACTGCTAACAACATTAACACTCTGGGGACTACCAAGTTAGGGCGTAAAAATAATATATCTTACCTTTAGGCCTGTCACGATAACAAATTTTGCTGGACGATTAATTGTCTAAAAAATTATTGTGATAAACGATAATATTGTTTGAAGACCTTTTGACACTGATTTAATGGAAATGACTAATAATTCATGCGATTTCCTGCCATAGATAGATGCACTTTATTTTCAAAAGAACACATAACACTGGAACTGATAAACTAATTAATTGATTTATCGTTTATTGCAACAGGCCTACTTACCTTACATATGAATGCTTGTCTTTCTAAATAACTGTCCAATAAAATATCTGAAAATACAATTAAAATGATGTGATCGTTACCTGTTAGAAAGTGGTCGCTGCAAACTCTGGCATTGTTAGGTGTTTTCACACTGCCTATTTTTAGCTGTAGATTGTCGATCCACTTTCTTCCTCTTTTTTCAGTTAATTTTTTAAAATTAACTCCCTTGTGACCAAATATCTTCAAAACATGAAAATAACGTTTATCTTTCTCTCTATTAGAACGGTTTGGACAACCGTAAAGGACACAGATTTTAGGCATTTTGATGCTGGATCAACAAAAGAAATGGGCTGGATTTACTTCCTGCCCTCCATTTGCATTGGGTGACATCGGTGCTACATCATCTGAAACCCAGCAATATGTGCCCTCTGTCCACAGCACAACTGATTAATCATTACAATGGTTTAATCAGTTGATAATGTATAGTAATGTGTTTTTCCGAGGCACCTTTCAATGCAACATTACTGCTAAGATGCTCGCACCAGCGGGTTTGCTACGGAGACATGTTGCTGTGCAGACTTGTGTTAGAATCATGGCACATAACCATTAAAAGGCAAAAACCTTTACACAGTTTTTTTTCTAAACAAACCGAGTAAGTAGAGTAATGCTGTTGGATGCAGACAATGTTAGTTACTTAATGACAACATGCCACGTTAAGCTAGTTAAGAATAGGCTACTAATTTGTGTTGATGGTATTTGGGTGACTAAACACAACTAAACACAGTTAGTTGTTGAAATAATGATTGAGCATCAGTCTATGGCATTAATATAATACTCAGCTGATAGCAGGTTGAGAAATTGCCATTGTTCCTTAAACTATACAACCATCAAAATTATAATCAGTCGGTCAGACAACAAATAAAGTGTTACCTTATTTTATGCCACTTATTGTGACCAAATGTGATTCAGTTTCTTCAGAATAAGCTTGTGCTTACTTTTATTGTTCTCCCTACTTCTAGACCAATGATGTTGCCATGAGGACGGCTACACTGGGATGTCTTTGTTTCCCTCGAGGAAAGAGTTCTACAATGTATCTTGTATGCATTGCTATTCTGTTTGTCATGGGTTGTACACAAGAAAATCAAAACTTTCTCCGCATTCTGTTTTTTTTTTATTTGTACTTTTCTTATCCACGGGCTTCAGATGTCATGGCAGACTTTATCCAGGTTCCTGTGGGGTTATTGACTGTTATGTTATGCTAAGTACATTATTTTGTTAAAATAAAACATTGAATCTTGTGAACTTAAAATCTTTTTTGTGATTACTTAATTTATTTAAGGCAATCGGTTTCCTAGATTCTGCTAAGTAAACTGTACAGTTAATGTAAGTTTATGAGGCCAAAACCTACAAACTCTCTTGCACGTACTATCAAACTCTGACAGAGTTTGATTGCAACGGAAGTTATCTTAAAATTTCAGTTTCTGATTGGACCCCTGGCAGGCTTTTCAAAATAAAAGCGGACCTCCGGTTTATGTTTGATTCATGTTTCTCTCCTGCGGCTTTAAAAATGTCAAACTTTGTGTTTTACATTGTGTTTGTGTTTTTTTACTTTATTATTGACTAACAGCAACAGGAGATGGATGCAAGATCATTTCATGGACAAAGGGTGCATGGTTCATAAGCTGGGGTCATTCCCAATGAAAACATGAGGATCCATTGTAAAACCATTATTTCATTGTTTGTTTATCCTCAAAACTGACTTCAGTCCCAAAGGGTGAAGAGCTGGTCATCAATGAACAAATGGCCCCATTCCAAGGCAGGCAAAGACTGAAGCAATACCTGCTAAACCCAAATATACGGGTCTGGAGGGAACTTCATATGGCTGGTGCAGATGGTGTTCCTTACAACTTGAAAATCTACACAGGGCCAAATCTACCAGATATGGGAGATGGTGGAAATGTTGTCCTTTGCTTGACTCAGATTCTACCAAAAAATCAGAACTACAAACTCTTATAAAAAAGAACCTGCAGCCCTAAGTCCTGTCACTGATGTGAATCTGGTCACTACAACCCATAGATAATCAGATAAACAGATGGTGATTCCCAGGTACGCCAATAATTAAGTGCTAAAAATGTGATGCACACTTTTTTTTCACATCAGCAAGCAATTCCTTCCTGATGTTTAACATATAATAGGGAAAAAGACTAATTTCAACATCCTTAGTGATTCTAACTCTGCCAAACACACAAATGCTCGTTTTAGTAATTTGCACAAATGTACCAATCATTAATGAAAGTTAGTTGTTTATTTTATATTTGGTGAGTTGGAACCATGTCTGATTTATTTTTGTCAAAAAAAGTTTTTTTATGAATATAGTTTTTGTTTGATTTGTATTTCATTTCTCATAATCACTGTAGGAAACTTGGTGTTTTAGACCCCTTGTAGCTCAATGTTGCCCTGGAGCAACAAACCCAAATCCAGTTCCGGGAGGTGTCAGGGTCCGATTTTATGATTGATATGTAATTAGGGACCAACAAGCTCCCAAAGAATGCAGGAAAATACATTATGCATCTAAAAAAAAAATAATAATATTGTGTGGGCAAAAAATCCTGTAAAGCACATATTTGCAACCTCAGTTAAAATTGGTCTTATAGGTGTCCCTGTGTCATCCTGAAGTCAGAAAAGTACCTGGTAAGGTATTGTTTATGTAATCTGAAAGATTTGTTAAATGTCAAATGTCAGCAATTTTGATTGAGGTAGCACATATGTGGTTTNAAGAGTTCTACAATGTATCTTGTATGCATTGCTATTCTGTTTGTCATGGGTTGTACACAAGAAAATCAAAACTTTCTCCGCATTCTGTTTTTTTTAATTTGTACTTTTCTTATTATCCACAGGCTTCAGATGCCATGGCAGACTTTATCCAGGTTCCTGTGGGGTTATTGACTGTTATGTTATGCTAAGTACATTATTTTGTTAAAATAAAACATTGAATCTTATGAACTTAAAATCTTTTTTGTGATTACTTAATTTATTTAAGGCAATCGGTTTCCTAGATTCTGCTAAGTAAACTGTACTGTTAATGTAAGTTGGACTAACTTGATGTAGTTGAGTTAAGAAGAGGATAATTTACTTGCTATTTCTAAGTTGAATCAACTTTACTAAACTAAGTTAATTTAACTTGACACAATTAAGTTTATACAACAAAGTCCTAAGTACACTGTACAAATATATGTAAACAAAACATAAGAATAGTAGTTCAACTTACTTATACTGAACAAAAATATAAGCACCACATTTACAGTTGACAACTGTAAATGAGCATTTGCTGACATTTTATTGTACAAAAGTTATATTTTTTCTTGATTTGTGTATAATTTTTAATCCAACTTGCTGTCAGTGAGCATTACTCAGTGAGTTGTTTTTTTTTACTCAGTGCATGGGTGGGGCATGTCTAGTGGGTCATCAGACAAAATGACCAACAACTGGACAATCCTTGTACTGGGGACAAGAAAAGGCCAGCCCAAAATGTCACATTTTGTCACAAGTCATAATGCCTCAGATATTGCAACTTATGTTGGAGCATGTTATTGACACGCTCCTATAGTAGCGTGTCAATGGCAGCCACTGGTGGTTTATATAAAGGGCCATTTAGGACAAAAACTATATTTTGCCTCACACACATGACTAAAGTATGGAAGCCCATTTCCGCCATGAAAGAAAAAATAAAAGACCAACAGGAAGTCATAATTTCGACTTTCAAAGTCATACTTTGAAAGTCAGAATTATGACTTCCTGTTGGTATTTTATTTTTTCTGTCATGGCGGAAATGGGCTTCCATACTAAAGACTCATACACGCACACAAAATACGAAAATTGCACATATACATTCTTAAAATATCACACACATACACACAAAGCATACAGACATACTATTCTGAATGATAACTCGAAAATATATGTGCGCGTGTGTGTGTGTGTGTGTGTGTGTGAACTAACAGTAGGCTGAATGAATGAATGAATGAATGAATGAATGAATGAATGAATGAATGAATGAATGGGGATGAGACTT
>NW_006800349.1:94877-98049 GCF_000485575.1 Poecilia formosa
TAAAATTGCACATATACATTCTTAAAATATCACGCATGCCTGCATTTTTTTTCTCTCGCACACACAAGACTAAAATTGCACATATACATTCTTAAAATATCACGCATGCCTGCATTTTTTTTCTCTCGCACACACAAGACTAAAATTGCACATATACATTCTTAAAATATCACACACATACACACAAAGCATACAGGCATACTATTCTGAATGATAACTCGAAAATATATGTGCGTGTGTGTGTGAACTAACACTAGGCTGAATGAATGAATGGGGATGAGACTTGTATTTGTCTGCGTGAGAGACTCATTTTTGCCTGTGAGAGTTATCAGGGAAGAGGCGGGGCATAATTTGGAGATCAGATGGTGCATGCGTTGATACCGCAGGGAAGTTAGCTTCAAGTTGGATATTGCATATTGGATATTGGCGCTCCGCAAGCAGCGTTTAGCTCGAAGTTGATCAGTTTTAGGAAAGCTAATTTCGGCCAGCTGTTCTCTACCGCTCCCTTCTCAAGCGCTCGGACGGACGTTCACTCAGGGCTCTAACGCTGCTTACTCCAGCTCTAATGCCTTACTCCAACATTAGAGTAAGGCATTACTCTAATGTTGGAGTAATGCAACTCCACTAGAGGTGGAGTAAGCGACGTTACAGCCTGCTCTTTGTGAATCTTCCCCACATTTTTGAATGGGTGTTGTTTCACAATCCTTTCCAGGATGTGGTTATCCCGATTGCTTGTCCATTTGTTTTTCTACCACATCTTTTCCTTGCCTTCACTTCTCTATGAATATGCTTGGACACAGGAGCTCTGTGCTCACCCAACCTCTTTAGCAATGACATTTGTGTCTTGCTCTCTTGTGCAATTTGTCAAAGGTCATCTTTTGGAGCACTGTCAGATCAGCAGTCATCCCCATGATTGTGTAGCCTACAGAAGTGGACTGAGACAATATAAAAGCATTTGCAGGTGTTTTGAGTTAATTAGCTGATTTGAGTGTGTCACCAGGGGTCTAAAATACTGAGCCTTTTCACAGTATTCTAATTTTCTGAGATACTGAATTTGGAGTATCTCAGTGTTTATGATTGAGTTTTCAATCATAAACACTTTAAAAAATAAACATTTGAAATATATCAGTCTGTATGTAATGGATTAATACGATATACAAATTTTACATTTTGAATGGAATTACTGATTTAAATAAACTTTATTTATGATATTCCTCTTTTTTGACCAGCACCTGTATATCTAATGTGCAAAAACCAATATATTGTGCAAAAATATCATATATTTTTTCTACAATTTTCTCTTAAAATTGTTGTAGAAATAGTTCCACTCCTTTCCTTGTCTGAAATCAAGAAATGTATCCAAAAATATGACAGAAAAAAGCAAGCTTGAAATGGCTAAGAATGCAGCCAAACATTGCCATAGAGAGATGTTTGGAAACATCTCTCAGACCAAAGTGCATTTCAATGGCCACCCAATGGGAAACTGGTAAGAGCAAAGTCTGTCACTCTTATTTGAGCTCCATAAAAGCTAGATTTAAAATAGGGCTTTTTCCAGTGAGGTGGAGCAGTTTCAGTCTAATGGTGTCTAAAAGTAGTAACGTATTTTCCGCACTATAAGGCCCACCTAAAAACGTTCAATTTCCTCCAAAGCCGACAGTGCGCCTTATATATGGACCAATATTAAGCCACAACAGGCCTAGCAACTACGGTTAGCAGCTGCAGACTTCATTTTTGCCTGTAGAAGAAGAAGCGCGTGGTGCATGCTGGGATAGTTGTCAGAACGCTGGTTTGTAATCTATTAATAAAGTTTGACTAACCTATCTACCTACCGACCGTCTAGAATCAGGTCGTCTGCAGGTCATTTAGCACCACGTTCTCCACCAACATGCTGTGCGCGAACGGAGAAGGGTGACCATCGTCCGGCCACGCCCCGGCCCAGGAAGGCTCTCCTCCCAACCAGAGTCAGACTGTTTTGTTGACATTCCCTTTAGTGCAGCTCCATCTAGTGGATGCTTAACGTAACTTCAGCCTCTACTGCAGCGTCTATTCTATGCGCCTTATAATGCAGTGCGCCTTATATATGAAAAAAGTTTTAAAATAGGCCATTCGTTGAAGGTGCACCTTATAATGTGGAAAATACAGTAGCTTGAATACCCAATAGACCAGTGTTTCTCCACCCTGGTCCTCTCCGCCCCCCTGCTCTGCATGTTTTAGATGTGCCTCTATTCCAGAACAGCTGATTCAGATGATTGCATGACCATCAAGTACTGCAGAAGTCTGTTAATCACCCAGAGATACAATTCAGGTGTGTAGCAGAAGGGAAACACCTAAAACATGCAGGACAGGGGCAGTGAGGACCGGAATTGAGAAACACTGCAATAGACTGACACCCTAACCAGAGGTATAAACGCATTCTGCAACAAGCTCAGTCTGCCTGTAATTCAATACAATTACAAATAATGGTTGTGACTAAAGCCATAGTTCAAAAACACAGCGAGACAACAGCTTTGTTTAATTTGCATATTTGGTCATGTGTGATTTGGGCACTGTAGAAATGAATATCAACACCAGCAAAGCAAAAGTGATTAAAAATACTTGAAACAATTAGAACTACAAATAAACGTTATGAAATAATTTATCAAATTAAAATTTAATAATGTAAATACTTTGTTTGAACCTACACTAAGTAAATAGTTTTGCATACTTTTAATTTAACCAAGAGATACTTAGCAGAGGCAGTGGCACATGCAGTGGAAAGGATAAATCAGTAACTGAGGCTGTGAATCAATTCCAAACTTTAGAAAACATGACATGTTTGTGCAGCCATGATTCCATCATGATGTGCAAGCAGAATGGAGTGGGTCGCCTCTCTGCTCTACTGCAGGCTGCTGTTAGATTGACCGCCTGCATATGCTTCAGAAGTGGGAGAGGCTGACAGCAGCTCTCACTGCTTGCTGTGCACCCCCCATTCTCCATATATGGAAAGGTATTCTTCTTGAAAAACAATGGAAATGATGACTGTAAGGTTTAGATGACATCAACAAAGCAGTCTGCAGAAATATGTTACCTTGGGTTCTGGATCTGGGACTCCAACCTTATGTCTGATCCAAGAATATTGAAAATCAAATTTGTCCCAAGTTTGACTTTATTAATATTATAAAAATTATATATA
>NW_006800349.1:98984-100080 GCF_000485575.1 Poecilia formosa
CATTTATTTATTTATTCATTTATTTATTTATTTGTTTAATGAGGAAAGAGATGCTTGTCCTAAGTGGATGAGCTTGGGAGGAGCTCATTATGTTTAGTATCAAAATACTTTCTGATCTCTATATTGTATTTCCTCAGGCGGATCACCTGCATAATTTCATCTTCTTTCGCTTCTCTATGGGGTTTGTGGACAGCATTATTGCAAAGTGTAAGTTGAAATGTAGATTTATACACTGAACTCTCATTTATGTTAAATTAATGTTACTTGTTAAATTAAATTCTTTAAAACGTAGCAGAAAGTGTGCGCCTCTTTTTGCTGGCAGGTTGCGGGAGATATTTACTCCAGGTTCCATTTTTTTTTTCTTTTTTTTTTTTTTTTTTTTTTACATCTGCTGTGTTTTAAACTTGAGAACATTTCTTACCCTTTTCTGAATTTGGCCAATTGATATTATTCTGCAGATGTGGCAACAGTGGTGGGCTATCTGGTGGTCAGCCGTCCCTTTCTCAACCTGTCCGACCCCCGGCATCTGCACAGCACACATTCTGAGCTGCTGGAGGTCAGATCGTCATATCTGCTTCATGTGTACACACACAAGTCTCACCTTCTAATCACCTTATTGTAGTTATAGTACAGAATGTTAGAAAATGGAAAGGTTGTCTTTAAAAGGTGATTTGAGGTAGTTCAGACCTGATGATTCTGATTAATAAATTGTTGTGACGTGTCCTTCCATACCAATAGCACACAGATGTCCAACATACAGCAACTCCAAACTTTAAAAATCTATTCATACTTTTTGGTTATCAGGACTACTACCAGAGTGGCAGGATGCTCTTGAGAATGTCTCAGGCCCTGGGCAGGATTGTATTGGCTGGGCGAGAGATGACCCGCCTTTCTGGGTGAGTACTGTGGGATGATAGTTCATCTAAAAATTCTCCATGAAGGTGTTTGAAGTTAGTTAACTAATTAAGGTGCAACACCAGGAGTTTCTGATATTTCACTTTTTCCCAACTTTCTAAGTTTCTGATATGCTGAATTTTGTGGAAAAATTCCAAAAGAAAAGTCTTAAAATAGTTTAGCATATATATATATATATATG
>NW_006800349.1:100185-120797 GCF_000485575.1 Poecilia formosa
ACACACACAATATGTAATGAATCTATAGAATATGGGTTTTACTTTCTGAAATACCAAAAGTATTTCAGAAATACTGAAATATTAATATTTCTGAAATATTGTTTCAGTATTTGAGAAGTATTATTGAATTACTGAAAATAATTCAATATTTTCTGAATTATATTCAGAAAATATTGAATATAAATATCCACATTTTCTGAGGAATAGCTAAGTATAGTGGATGTATACCTTGAAGACAAAATATTTTTGGTGTGTGTTCCACTTAGGTTCACAGCTCGAATCACTGAACTGATGACAGTTTTAAAGGAGCTCAACACTGGCAAATATGAACGCACCATGGTTTCCTTGCAGGAGAGGGGTACACACAGAAATCTGTCATTTTCACTGGTCGTCATTTCTTCTGACCAACGCCGTCTTTTCTAAACCAATGGTTATATTTTTGCATACACTGTAGAAACAGAGACTGCAGAGAAAACCATCCTGGTCCCTGGAAGTGGTCAGATCATTAACAGAGACAACATCATTAAGTAATTCTTCCTCTTAAATAGAAAAAGACATCTTTGGTGGTTCTTTTTGCCTTTCTTGGTAAAATGTATTTTCTTCTTTGTGACATTTTGCAGATTTGACCATACTCCACTGGCGACACCAAACGGAGACCTACTGATCAGAGACCTCACGTTTGAGGTAGAGTATGTAAATGTGTTCATTTCTGCTGCTCAGCAGCTGAAATGAACACCAACCACAGAGTAACCACACAATCCATTGATTAAAATTGTCCCTTTATTTTTAAGAAATATTGAAGGGTTTAGTGGTAAAATAAAGCAACATGATAATATCTTAGCTCTAACAGGCCAACTTAAATAAGAAGTATTGAGGTTGACCTGATGATCCAGATAACAGAGTTGGACTCATAAAGGAGTTCTGTTTTCACACTCAACTCCTGCTTCCTGCTCTGTTCAGAGCAGATGTGTTGTCTGTTATCTGAAAGAGTGAAGGGTTTCCCCTAGAAAACCTGCCCAGCATCTCTGCCTGACTGGAAGTAGACAAAACATTTGATATGGCGCATGTTGAAAGCATTGTAGCAACACTTAGCTTGGTCAAGTAAAGCCTGGCAGCCAGCTAGACTTATAATACACAGGTGGAAACCCTGAAGCGTGCAACATTACACAGAAGATGGAGTGTGTAACATGTGCAGCACAAAGCATCCAACCGGAGCAGTCAGAAAAAGAGAGATCCAACTTTTGCAACAAAATCTAACTAAATGAAATGCTCCTGTCTGTTGGACTTGAGGTTAACATCTGTCTTTCTCCAGCCGTAATCTCACCTGACATTTGGGTAGGTGGAGCGCTCTGAAAGGAGGCACACCTTTCATAACGAGTCACAGATGGGTTTGTCGCAATAAACTATAAATCAGTTAATCGCATGAAAAATTAAAATGAGTTTGATAATAAAATGAGGGCAATAATATTGCTCGTGTCTTTCCCTCTTTCTACCAAAGAGACTGGATGAAAAACAGCTTCTCTCCGGTGCCACAAGTTACTCCCTGCTATCTTGTTTCCTTGGTAACAGCTAAACACACAGGGAGTTAAAAGCCTCAGTTTTCCTCCACTTGGGCTGAACCCAACACACGGGACAGATAGTGAAAATGACAATTTTCAGCTTTCTTGTGTAGCGTTGCTGGCCAGCTTATGCATATCTGTGTGTATGAGCTAGAAATTTCACATGAACGAATTACGTTATTGGGATGAGGGCAAGTGTCTGTCGCCTCACCACGCAAACTTCATAGAAATGAATAGAAAGGAGCAGTGCTGCCTCCAGTTACCTGCCAGGCTCCTGGTCTCCGACAACAGAGCGCAACATAAAGCCTGGTCAGGAGGAGCAAACATGGGAAATGCAGGCTTAAAAGCCGAATATGACAGCTGGAGTCTGGGAGCACTCTAGATTCAAACTGAATGACCATGGCTGAACATGTTGTAATTCCGTAGTAACTAAACAATACAACCAACATATGTGTACCTAAAATGCACCAATACTGGTTTGCTTGCTTGGGAACCGGCCTCTTGATGATCACTGAGGTGCAGTGGCGGTTTCTGGTATGTGTGACATAGGCAACCGCCCAGGGAGGCGTCTTGTGGGGGGCTGCCCCCTCTTCCCTCTGCAATTAACTGGAGGATCTGAATGTGAACAGTGGCTAATGCAATACCCCCCTCCCCAACACCATTCCCAATTTTTTTTTATATTTAAAAGGCCCTCCAGTTCCAGTACTAAATGTTCTTTCAATATTATTTTATTGACCCATGGGAGGGTTTATTTGCAATTGTTATGCTATAAGTTAACAATGGTCTCAAAATGACAATATTATCATTTAACGCAATAATTTCTGGGACAATTGATCGTCCAGCAAAATTTGTTATCGTGACAGGCCGAGTGACAGCGATGGTCCTGACTCAATTATAAGTGTTTAAGGTAGTAATTTCCAGCCAATTGCTATCTAAATCATTTGTTTGTCATCATAAACAGTTTTTGTGTTTGTCAGGTGGCGATGTTCCTTTTGTGGCCAGGCTAACCTAATCTAGGGTTTTAGATGGAGAGAGTATGCAGAACAACCCCAGGTTGGGATTCGAACCTGGTCAGGCAACTGCAGCACAGTGATGCCCTCTTACCAGAATCAGAGCTCTGTTTCATAAACAGCAGATGATAAAAGCCTCATATTGTGTTTAGTTTTGGGTGCCAACATGTCTTCTCAATCAATATCAAATCTGAAACACACTCAAAAAAAGTAA
Organism: Poecilia formosa; assembly: GCF_000485575.1. Taxonomy (NCBI): domain Eukaryota; kingdom Metazoa; phylum Chordata; class Actinopteri; order Cyprinodontiformes; family Poeciliidae; genus Poecilia; species Poecilia formosa. Next base: position 102,969 of record NW_006800349.1, read on the forward strand.
AATAATGAGCTCACCAGGATCAGGAAAACAATGTCTGAATGATTGCAGACACCCAGGTGTGGAAACTGGCATCCGCCTTTGGACAAATGTGGGTAAATTTATGAATTAGAGTGTGAATTTGAACAATGTACAAATCAGCATGGCAGGTTGGCAAGTTGAGTAGAAAAAAAAATGCTTTCAGTTTGAACTCCTGTCTAGGGGTGGACTGGTCATCAGGGTGATGCCATTTCAGCTGAAGTCAGAGTGGAAGTAGGGTACATATGTACAACAGAGTTGAGAATAAATAATATGATTTATATAATTTACATAATTTGATTGTACTGACAGGTTTTGTAACCCAGGGAAATGTTACACACAAAATAGAAAAACAGAGGCTGGTGAAATGTTTGAGTGGCCGATTTCATTTTTGTTTTACATTTTTAATTTCCACCCCTGCTGACACCATTATTTAAAGTTCAGGGTGGCCAATTGGGACAAATGTTTTAGGTTAGTTCTGTTCATCTTAATTAGCCTTTGTGTTTTTCTATGCTCACAATTGAACAGTTTTTCTCTGGATTGAAGGATACAATTCAAAAGTATTGCATTAGTTAAAAAGTTATGCAAGTGTTAGGGATGGGGTTAGGGTTACCCTAGGGTTAGGCAAGCTTTTCTTTCAGAGTGTTCTCTTTCTACCAAACTTAACATTTTCCTCTGTTATATTTTTGCTGTTTCTAAAAAAATTGTTAGACAGATTTTATCTAATTCTTGCACCACACCAGTCACAAGGACAAAATTCAAATAATCTAATTGGAGCTCTGCCTGAAGACTGTTTCTGTATGACAGTCTCATGACATGTCTTAACATGGTAAGACATGTTGAGACATATCTTAGCATGTCTTAACATGTTGCTCAGATATACAGATATTGTAATAGTGAGATGTTCTACAGTAACATCTCCTGGATGACACCATCAGTTGTTGGCAAGAACTGTTAATCTACCTCCTTTGCTTTTGCTGCTCCTCTTTATATCTCTTGTCTGACAAAAGATGTTGGGTATATGAGCCCATTATGATGGATGTCACAATTACACATTATAACTGTCCAAAAGTAAGCGCACAGCAGCTGCACAGCCTCCAAACCCAAGGGAATAATTGACCAAAAATGCTAAGCTTGAATCAAAAGCATGAACAAAGTCTAGAAACGGAGCAGAGCTGAACTCTGCTTTGCTCCATGGCTGCATGTTGGAGCAGTGCTGCTCCAACATGCAGCCACCTGACTGAGGAATAGAGGTTACTGCACATAGCTCAGTTCACATTGTGCCAGTGATTTACCTGCATTCCTTCCTTCTCATCAAACCATGAGCTGCATTTATGACATCACATGTGCTGCACAAGTCCATTTTCTGCAGTAAAAGTGGGCACAGTTATTGATGTCAGAACATATTAAGAGCAAGAGAGGCAATGCTGATGAGAAGCTAATGGAGGTAAAGCTAACTGGGTGATGCAGCTCCACATGCCACTCTACAGATTGCAGCACTGTGTTGTCCATTGTTATGCCTGTTTAAAAATCAGTGATGTATACATCTTTTTAAGGGCAGTTCCTAATGGTGAAAAGCATCAAATATTTATCAGTCGACCCACAACCTTTATTGTAATGTGAATGCAGCAGTACAGAGGACACCATATCTACAGATCACAACTACATAGAAAAGATAAATGGAGCATATTTAACAAAGGATTGTACCTACCCATCCTTCTGCATCTTGACTCTTGATTGAGAGGCTTACCACTTGCAATATTTGCAAAATAGATGAAAATAGAAATTTTTTGCTTGAGAAAAAACAGGAAAAGTTTACAAAAATCATTTTCTTATGGTTAATATGTGCATTGTGTAAGGATGTGTTTTCAGAAAGCTAAGCAATTGTGTTTGTGTGTTCTGAAGGTGAGGTCCGGCACCAATGTTCTTGTTTGTGGACCTAATGGCTGTGGAAAGAGCTCCTTGTTTAGAGTGCTCGGAGAGGTGAGTGTGTTGTGTTTGGGTCTCCAGGTAACGCAGCTAAGCATCTTTTTGGGCTCAAGTCTCTACCTGTCAGATTTTTGAAAAGACAGCCCAGAATCCTTAAACTTCCCTCTACCGTCTGTCAGGACATAACGGTAAAATAGATTTTTAATCTCAAGGAGTTTATTATCCTGGTTAATCCTTTAAAAGACGCTGTTCCACTAGCTCGTCTCTAACCGGTTCAGACTCAGTCCAGCTCAGCCAGATTTGTTTTCCATTAGCAAAACTCGCGCGGCTCAGCCCTGCTCTTCTCAGATTTTTGGACCTACTTCAGGGGTAGTACTAGTAGGATCGAGCAGGGTACAGCACTGAAAACTGCAAACAACATTTACCATTTAGCTGTGGACCGCGGCTCTCTGGTATCAGAGAGCTGCTCAGTATGGAGGAGTTTATTTATGAGTTTAGTCAGGAGGAGGAAGCAGGAACACATGTACAGTGTATCACAAAAGTGAGTACACCCCTCACATTTCTGCAGATATTCAAGTATATCTTTTCATGGGACAACACTGACAAAATGACACTTTGACACAATGAAAAGTAATCTGTATGCAGCTTATATAACAGTGTAAATTTGTTCTTCCTCCAAAATAACTCTGTATACAGCCATTAATGTCTAAACCGCCGGCAACAAAAGTGAGTACACCCCTACATGTCCAAATTGAGCATTGCTTGTCATTTTCCCTCCAACATGTCATGTGACTAGTTAGTGTTACCAGGTCTAAGGTGTGTATAAGGAGCAGGTGTGTTCAGTTTTATACTTTTTATTCCCACAAAAGTCCTAACAGTATAGCCTGTTTGAGGCGAATGACGAATATATTTTGAAGGGCAAGTGTGCGTACAGACTTAACAATCTAATTCCTTTATTATGAATCAATTGGTTATTCATGTATTTAGTATATTTAAAATATTTTCCAGTTTCAGCATTAAATGTTCTTTAGAAACTTGTTTATTAATCTTTGAGAGGGCATATTTGCATTATTGCCATTTTAGGCTATTAGTGAACAATGGTTTCAAAATGACAATATTATCGCTTATAGCACTATTTCTGGGGCAAAATTTGTTATCATGACAGGCCTTGTCCCTGTGAGCTTTTTAACCTGTGTGCATCAAGTCACTCAGCAGACCACAAAGAATTATGTTAGGAGAGCAGGAAGAAAGTGGATATAGGAGAGATCATGAAATTAATCATACTAAGAACTGTGATTTATTGTAATATTTATCAATTCTAATCCATTAGGTCAGTGAACTACAAATACTGACAGCATGTTTGGGATTGTTAACATTTCTTGCTGGAGCAGTTGGTTCTTGGTAAATGATGTCCTACAGAAGAATTAGTGAGCTTTGTTTTTAGTGTTTGTGTTTCACTGTCATAAACTCTTTAATGTGTATTATCAGAGATAGAACAAAATAGAAATAACTTCTATTGTCCCTCAGTGGAGACATTCATGTGTCACAGCAGCAAGTTGACAGACAAAATGGAGTCATGTACATTTACACAGAGGTGAAAATATAAAAACAGAAGGTAAGAATAATGAGGGGAGGTTTACAGTGTTACAAAATAATGCTGTAATGTTACTAAATATATCTTATTTCTATTAATGAATATAAAATCAAGCTTATGGTTGAAATTAACAATGAGGATTTCTTCACTGACCAAAAGGATCAGTAAGTCATGGCTCAACGCTGAGGCATCTCCTTATGTGGTGCCTATTTGTTCATTTCTAATGTTTTTTTTTTTGTTTGTTTGTTTTTTTCATAGTTGTGGCCATTGTTTGGTGGAAACCTGACTAAGCCTGAGAGAGGAAAACTCTTCTATGTTCCACAGGTAAAACTTTTCAAATACAATTTTTCTTGTGTAGGTCATCATTGATGCAACTTGTGAAGAGTAAGAGATGACCAAATGGATTGTCCTGCATGTAAAAACAAGACTCAAGACAGGAAGAAAAATGTGGATTTTTCTGTTTGACTCCTGAAAAAGTCAAGAAATGTGCTTAGGGTTACCCTTAATTTGTATATTTTTCAATATATTGTAGTTTTCTAATTCTATTACACTACAGTGTAAAACATTTGAAGATGGCTTAACTTGAAAATGAAATTCAACCCAACCAGGAAAAGCAAAGTCAAGTCAACCAAAATAAGCATGGTCTGACAACAGGAAAAAGGATAGAAAAGACACAAGAAGCTAGGTATACAGTAGATGCACTGAACTGTAAAACAACTGTGTCTTGTTGTCAAACACAGTCAATGTAAAATGTTCTTGGAGAGCATGCTTCAGGGTCTATATCTTTAGTTCATGAAACTGTGGACTGACTCCAGCTTTTCTTGTGAGAATGAGGAAAGCATGTCTCCATAAAACATGTGCATCGTATTTAAGTAAATGCCATGTTTCTGTCAATGGTTGTCAATTCTCCCAAACAGGTCATATCTGTGTAGCCTGTCTCTGAGTGTATTCAGACTTTCACATCAGCAACTAGATCTTTGGGTTGTTGGATACTTTTTGCAGGAAGCTATCTGACATTCAACCTCAGAAATTGTTGATAACTGAAAGAGCCAATGATATCTGAAACTAGACTGCAGCTGAAGCCAAGAGAATTGAGATGGAAGTTTTTGAGTTGATTGGCTTTCTTACAGAGACCCTATATGACTCTCGGCTCCCTGAGGGATCAAGTCATTTATCCAGACACTGTTGAAGAACAACGGAGGAAGGGCATCTCTGATCAGGTAGGTCACAGGACACTCCTTCATACACTTTCACCGTCATTGCCTGTGTCCTTAATGATGATCTGACTTTGTCTGGCCAGGTATTGAAGGATTATCTTGACAACGTTCAGCTTGGTCACATTCTGGACAGGGAAGGCAGCTGGGATGTAGTCCAGGATTGGATGGATGTTCTCAGTGGAGGGGAAAAGCAGAGAATGGCTGTAAGGACTTGGCATACTGAACACCTTTCTTCCTGCTTTATGAAATTATTATTATTATTATTTTTATTCTTTTATTTTATTTTATTTATTTTTTTGCTTTGCTGAATGTGAAGATGGCCAGACTGTTCTACCACAAGCCCCAGTTTGCTATTCTGGATGAGTGTACCAGTGCAGTGAGTGTCGATGTGGAGGACTATATCTACAGCCACTGCAGAACGGTAGGGCAGCCCACAGATGTGGATGACACCCAATCTGAATGCAGACATGGATCATTCCGAATTGATTAATCAGACAGTAAACATATTTAATCTTAATGTTAATTTGTAACCTAAAATTTGAAGAACACCATAGGTGGAACTCATCAATGTGCAAGTGCAGCACCTGGACAGTTCATGGTAGACACAAGTCATGAGTAAGAAATACAAGCTGGATTGTCTGTTTGAAATGATGACAAGAGTCACTACATATGCAGGCTGTGCAAAAGTTCAGCTAAAACAATTTAAGACACAGGCCATTTTATGTCCATCATAATTCTGGACATTATGATGGCCTTTCTGGACTAATGTCACTGTACTACCGAGCCCTTTGCTACTGGAGTACCAGTTTCAGAGCTGATACTCCAGTTTTGTTCCACAGGCAAACTGTTTTATCTTGTGATGTACTGGCAACCAGTCTGTGGTGTACACTGCCTTTCACCAAACGGCTGATCATTTAGATGTTAAAATAACAGAGTATGCTATAAAATAATGAGTTTATCCCCACATGACAATCAGCATGAATTATTTTTATTTCAACAATGACTAATAAAATATTTTAGACTAGGTCTAAAGTTTGGTTCTAAAATAATCCAACTTTTTTTCATAAAAAGAAGCTTTTTTTCAGAGTAAATAAGATATATTTGCATATCTCCAAACAAGACTTGGTTTTCCTTAAAACTGATGCTGGGACATATGAGTTGCTGTCTAGAATTAACTTTATAATCAAATTAAACCTGGCCAATAAATTGCAAATATATCATCATGATCAGTGTGTACATTTTTCTCATTTCAAAAGGCTGTTTGGAATGTAATGACTGCTGGCTATTATATTCCAAATGTTGTATTTTGCATACAAATATACAGTGAGTACAGAAAGAGTTCAGACCTCTTTAAGTTTTTCACTCTTTGTTTCATTGCAGCCATTTTCTAAAATCAAAAAAGTTCATATTATTTCTCATGAATGTACACTCTGCATCCCATCATGACAGAAAACAACAGAAATGCAGAATGTTTCGCAAATGTATTAAAGAAAAACTGAAACATCACATGGTCATAAGTATCAGACCTTTTGCTGTGGCAGTCATGTTTAAGTCACATGCTGTCCATTTATTCTGATCCTCTTTGAAATGGTTCTACTCCTTCATTGGAGTCCAGCTGTGTTTAATTAAACTGATTGGACTTGATTAGGAATGGCACACACCTGTCTACATAAGACCTCACAGCTCACAGTGCAGGTCAGAGCAAATGAGAGTCAGACAGAATTGTGGCAAGGTTACAGATCTGGCAAAGGGTGCAAAAAAAAAAATCTGCGTCATTCAAGGTTCTTAAGAGCACAGTGGCCTCCATGATCCTTAAGTGGAAGAAGTTTGGGATGACCGGAGCTCTTCTTAGACCTGGTCATAACTGAGCAATCGAGAGAGAAGAACGTTGGTGGGAGAGGTAAAGAAGAACCCAAAGATCACTGTGACTGAGCTCCAGAGATGCAGTTGGGAGATGGGAGAAAGTTTCACAAAGTCAACTATCACTGCAGCCCTCCAGCAGTCGGGCTTTATGGCAGAGAGGCCCGACAGAAGCCTCTCCTCAGTGCAAGACGTATGAAAGGCCTCATAGAGTTTTCCCCAAAAAAAAAACACATGAAAGACTGTCGGACTATGATGAATAAGATTCTCTGGCCTGATGAGACGAAGATTGAACCTTTTGGTGTTAATTCTAAGCGGTAGGTGTGGAGAAAACCAGACACTGCTTGGCACCTTTTCCACTGGCTCTAATGGTCTCGGCTCGCTTTGGGAGTGTTTCCACCGGCCTTTTTTTGAGGCAGACTCTACTTTTTAGGTCCCTTCTTCGGAGCTGGGCCATAAAGTGCAATCAGTAATACTTTTATAACAAATTTATATCAGTAATGATTTCTGAGCCACCTGCTTTCCTCAGGTGGGAAGGACAGCAGAGATCAATTGTCCTCCTCACCACATCGCAGCATTCCTCCCACCGCGCATTTTCTTGAAGTCTCAGAAAAATCACAATCAGGCTATAAAACAATAGCTCAGCTTTCTCTTCTTCTGTCTCAAAAAACAACAACTTGCAATGGGTCCCATAGTAACGAAGTACAGCACATGGCGCCTGGAGGCGGGGCGCTATCTCCCCCCTTTCCCCGGCCCCTCACCACCAGGAGGCGTCACCCTGCTACAAACCGAGCCGGACCTGTGGAAACATGGTCACTCGAAATAAAGCCAAGGCGAGTCGGGCTGCTAAAGTAGAGTGTTAAGAAAATAAATTTAAAATATGCTAATTTTAAAACTTAACATGCCTTGATTGAAATAGCCTAATTACAGTTTTCAGATTAATAACTTATTCTGGCCTATTGACCTTTATGTTACCTGTAGTTGCAGCAGATTGTTTGCTAAGATATTTTTGAAAGTGCCTTTTGTCTGTCTGGGAAACAATCAGGAGAAGTTCCAGCTTTCACACTGATCTGTGAAAAGCCATAAAACGGCAGAAGTTCAGGCCAGTAGAGGAGAGTCTCTGCTTCCACTTTGTTTAGATAAAGGGGACAAATGACCTTTGATCTTGGAAACAAATTGCAGGGAGTTTCTAACTTTAGAGAGGGTCAGAGACAGCTCCTGGTCGGATGAGCAAAGATTATTTGAATAAATTAAAGACAAGAATACGCCTTTACTATAAAACTTTGCTCTTGCAATTCTCCAAAGACGTCTTTGCTTTTCTTTCTTTCTTTTCTTCTTCTTCTTTTCCATTTGTCTCAGGTACAGCCATGAGTCCTACGAAGACTCATGGCTCAATAGGGTGCTTCTACTCAATACTGAGCAAGAGGTCTGAATACTTATGACCATGTGGTATTTCAGTTTTTCTTTAATAAAATTGCACAATTTTCAAAATTTTTCTCATGTCAAGATGGGATGCAAAGTGTACATTGAGAAATATGAACTCTTTTGATTTTAGCAAATGGCTGCAGTGAAACAGAGTGAAAATTTTAAAGACGTCTGAATACTTTCCATACCCACTGCTGAGTCTCGGCAGCAGAACACTGGACACAAATGCGATGTTGTTGCATCAGTTTAGATTAAATCAAAACGTTCTAATACCGTAAATCAAACCATTAACCTGACAAAACAAGCTTGAGATCTTTTCTCAAGATGATGACAGAATGACATTATAACAAAATTGGTTTGCTTTAAAGATTCTGAAAACTGTCCTGCCCATTAGCCCACATGGCTCTTGAGCTTTGGCCTGCGTGGCCGATGCACTCTGGTGGAGTTTTCACCAAATGCTTATAGGGAGTAAATCAGATGAAGAATCAGCAGCGATAAACGCCAATTTTTAACGAGTCTTCTCTACATGTTCTGTTTGACCCACAGGTGGGCATTACGTTGTTTACAGTGTCCCACAGAAAGTCCCTATGGAAACACCATGAGGTAATCACAGAAGCTGTTCAAAACTTCCTTATATAATTGTTCAGACCTTTTGTGCTTCATGATCTTCTACACTATAGATGATCATTATATGCTGAAATGTTCTATGTTGAACTTTGATCAGTCATTGTGTGTTGTTTCCTCTGTCTATACTGTCTGACCCACATGGCTCTTGAATTGATGTTGAACCAGACACAGTTCATTCCAATTAATCTACTGTATTGTTCTCTTTGTGAAGTACTATCTCCACATGGACGGCAGAGGGAACTACGAGTTCAAGCCCATCACAGAAGAAACTGTAGAGTTTGGCTCCTAAGCGCTAGGTGACAGAGGCCACACTGTTCTCTTAGAAACAGTCCATTAACTTGGTTCTTTAAAGACACAATTCACAGCTATAGCTAGAAAATAATATGCAAGATGTTTTTTTGTTTTTTTGCTATTTAACATAAATTTTGTTTGGGTTAATCTTTGTGATTCTGCAAAATGTTAATTTTTTACTTAAGATGTTTTTGAAGGACGATGGGTGTGTGGGTATTAGCCTTTATTCTGAACTTTGACTGTGTGTGCACCAGATTGCAACTCACAGCAGTGACAGGTTTAAAAAGACTGCGTTCTTTGAGAAAAGATCAAGTATTTGTCCAAATGTATGATAGATTCTCCAGGTCTCCTGTCATACTATAAGTACTGAGGCTGTTTTGGTGTGAACCTGTTAATGACTCTTGATTTCACTGTAGGCACTGATCACGGTTTCTTTCCTGGTTTATTGATGCTCATCTTTCCTGCCTCATTTCAAATTCTCTGAATCATAGACTTCCACTAAGTATCCAGGCCAAGTTTTAGTGCTGAACACAGCTTCAGTTAATGATCATAACTTAGTACCATTTTGGTTGCTGAAGTCTAAAGACCAATCAGGAAACAACAAATCTTCTTATTTTTAAACTGGCCTCCTTCCTGGTTCGTAAAGCAGTTTTTATATGTTTAAATATTTCTCTGGCGGTGAGCTAAAACACAAGTCAAGCTAATTTTACTTGATCTTTATAACTGGGGACTAGGTACACTTATGACACTATATGATTATACACACCCATAATAAATGTTTTTTTCACTCTAATGTACTTTATAAATAACCTTATTTTGGAATAAAGAGGCCTTAACTGTACTGTTGGTTTTATATGAACAATAATTACGTCATAATCTCATTTTGCATTTAAAATGTATAAAACTGTAGGAACCAAATCTTCAATGCCCCTTCTTCTTTTTTTCTTTACACATTCAACAGTTTTTTGTGCTGCAGAGGAACACAGTTAACCAGAAGTCAGACCACCAGACTTAAAGTTCTGATTTAACTCAGAGAGGTTAAATTATGTGCTTAATGTTACTTATAATTAATGTTGGTGTTTTTTTTAGTGTTAAAACATTTGACACTAAGGTGTAAACTAGGATCATCCCAATAAATTAGAATGTTATCAAAAGTACATATGTTGCAGTTAAGTCAAGAACTGAACTGAATACTGTAACAATGAAATACATCAAAAGCAGGGGACTGTCATTAAATCAAATTTAATAGTATTGACATTCTCAATAAATGAATGATAAAGTTTATCTATGATCTGTGTTACAATTCAACCATTTATAGGGGCCCTGAGGGGCTAAAGGCTAAAACAGGCTACAGGGGGCCCTCAGTAGCTACTGAGTTTTATATTTGCCTTGATATCTCTGCCTTACAATTCTAGATCTCCGATGTGCTAACATAGAAAAATAATGTAGAGTTAACCCCTCTGAGCTTGTTTGATCTTTAAAGCAGACCGTAGCCAAGTTGCTATGGAGATTAAACAGTCAGCTATTATGAGGGTTTATTTAGTAAAATAGCAGCAAATTTCATAAGCAAATTTGCTTATGAAATTTGTTGCTTCATAACCAGCAAGTTTTTCTCCTATGACCAACACAGCCCTCCAGCTCTGTCAGCAGCAGAAACCCATCAACAGCAACATTACACCTATTGGGGGACACAAAGCCAAAGTGGTGCAGTTGGTAGCACTGTTGCCAAGCAGCAGTGCTGTGCTGAGCTTTCTGCATGGGGTTTGCATGTTCTCCCTGTGCATGCGTTGGTTTTCCATGAGTCCTCCGGCTTCCTCTCTTGGGCATTGGGTGTCCCTGACGTTGTAGTCCGTGATGTACTTGATGCTCTTCCACATACACTGGGAGTTGTTGGTGGTGAAGTGATCCGGAGTTTTCTGGCCATATTTGGCCTTAGCCCTCACAATGCCTGTAGTCAGTCCTGTCCTCACCTCTGAGTGCTGATGCCTCATCTGTGCTGAACTTGGTGACCCGAGCTTTCAGCCAGGGTTTCTGGTTTGGATAACGGGTGGTGGTGGTGACATCATCAGCACACTTGGGGATGAAGCCAAGAACAGAGAATGTGTTTTCTCCAGGTCAGCACTCCCTCTTTATGTAGTCGCCTCTCTGAAGAGCTGCAGATCTGTGCACTGAAAACAGTCCTGGAACACAGTGACTGTCTTCTTCGTTGACGTAATCCGCCTCATCAACAGGCGATATGCTGTGTGTAGATGTGGTCAGAAAGGCCAGCATGACATTAGAAAGTTGCTCCTTTTATTACCTTTACATATGTTCTCTCTTTGTCTTAAAACAGGTATTTTACCCAAAGATTTAAAAGTAGCTAAAGAACAACTTTGTTCAAATCTGGGGATGTGAATTTATTCAGTCACTATCAGCTGATTTCTGTGTTATCTAAAGTACTTAAAAATTGTAAAGAAAAAAAATAATAAAATAAATAAAAAACTAAAATAAATAAACTTGTACAATCATCAGTATGAATTTAGAAAAAAAAAACTTGTCCAGAAATATTTTTTCTCTGCTGTTTGTTGATAACTTTGTCAATTGGTATATTTGTAGGTTTTTCAAAGGCATTTGACACTAAATCATGAAATTCTTTGTCAACTCAATAGGCTCAGAGAAAGGCCAAGTCTTTGGATTTTAGAAGTCAACCATAAGACTTGAAATGGCTTAACCAGGGGAGTCAAACTCCAGTCCTCTGCTGTCCTGCAGTGTTTAGATGTGCCACAGGTAAAAAACAGTGGAATGAAATGGCTTAATTACCTCCTCCCTGTGTAGATCGGTTCTCCTGAGNTGACCAACACAGCCCTCCAGCTCTGTCAGCAGCAGAAACCCATCAACAGCAACATTACACCTATTGGGGGACACAAAGCCAAAGTGGTGCAGTTGGTAGCACTGTTGCCAAGCAGCAGAGCTGTGCTGAGCTTTCTGCATGGGGTTTGCATGTTCTCCCTGTGCATGCGTTGGTTTTCCATGAGTCCTCCGGCTTCCTCTCTTGGGCATTGGGTGTCCCTGACGTTGTAGTCCGTGATGTACTTGATGCTCTTCCACATACACTGGGAGTTGTTGGTGGTGAAGTGATCCGGAGTTTTCTGGCCATATTTGGCCTTAGCCCTCACAATGCCTGTAGTCAGTCCTGTCCTCACCTCTGAGTGCTGATCCCTCATCTGTGCTGAACTTGGTGACCTGAGCTTTCAGCCAGGGTTTCTGGTTTGGATAACAGATGGTGGTGGTGACATCATCAGCACACTTGGGGATGAAGCCAAGAACAGAGAAGGTGTTTTCTCCAGGTCACTCCCTCTTTATGTAGTCGCCTCTCTGAAGAGCTGCAGATCTGTGCACTGAAAACAGTCCTGGAACACAGTGACTGTCGTCTTCGTTGACGTAATCCGCCTCATCAACAGACGATATGCTGTGTGTAGCTGTGGTCAGAAAGGCCAACATGACATTAGAAAGTTGCTCCTTTTATTACCTTTACATATGTTCTCTCTTTGTCTTAAAACAGGTATTTTACCCAAAGATTTAAAAGTAGCTAAAGAACAACTTTGTTCAAATCTGGGGATGTGAATTTATTCAGTCACTATCAGCTGATTTCTGTGTTATCTAAAGTACTTAAAAATTGTAAAGAAAAAAAATAATAAAATAAATAAAAAACTAAAATAAATAAACTTGTACAATCATCAGTATGAATTTAGAAAAAAAAAAAAAAAACTTGTCCAGAAATATTTTTTCTCTGCCGTTTGTTGATAACTTTGTCAATTGGTATATTTGTAGGTTTTTCAAAGGCATTTGACACTAAATCATAAAATTCTTTGTCAACTCAATAGGCCCTGTGAAGAAAGGCTAAGTCTTTGGAACCCTAACCCAACCATAAGACTCGAAAATGCAAAGAAATAGCTTAAACTAACAGTGACATATAACTTTGATAAAAGCAATGAGATTGTATTTGTCTTTTATGTAAACACTTTTTTAAGAAGAAAAGTTGAGAAAATTTTAATGATTTAAGGTTAAAACTGGAAACCATCAAAGGATGATTTTTGATAAATGTAAGGAACTAATCATTACAAATGATGATGATTGTATTGAAATGGAAGAGAGGGTCAGGAAATGACCAATGTGGTGTGGACACACGGCAGAAGCTCACAGACACGGAGGGACATTATGGGGCAATGCAACACACAACAAGTCAAGATGAGTTCGTTAAGCTTAGCATGAAGAAGTTTATGTGATGAAGACCACCGAGGTGTTTTGCAAGGATGTGCAGACAATGGAAAGAAAAGTCTGAGATTCCCACTTGGATCTGTTGCTGTGGGACCTGATCTCAGATAAGAGGAAGACAATGGATGGATGCATGTCAGTTTTATAGTAAATAAAAGGTGAAATGAATTTGTGACCAGATAACAAAAAGGCATCTCAGAGGTCCCACTACTCCTGCCAACATTACCATCTCATGAGGTGGCAATGTTGGCCGGAGTAGTGGCTGTTCCTTAATGATGAAAATATTTAAGGATGTTTAAAATGCACGTCAGAATGCCAGTGAGGGTCTAAACAGACATTTCGAGGCTAACTGTCTTGAAAAATCTTGTGCTTTATTGGTTTACATAAAACTGGAATATCGGAATCCACATAGTTTGTGTGTGCATTGCACAAATGATGAGGATTCCAATTGTATAATGGGAAACAAAACCAGGACTTTGGACATAAATAACATTAGTTTTATTTAAAACATCACATAAAAATGTTTTAAATGTTCATATTCTAAAAACCTTTCACAATAAACACATCTAACAACAAAAACGCTAAGATGCCAACTGAGCTTTCCATAAATTAAACAGCAGATATAAAGTATTTGTAGTGCATTCATTTAGTATAAAGTTTTATATTAACTTTTACTGAGCCCGAAAGAAATCCCACATCTCAATTATTCCGAAAATTATTTGAAAACATATATATTTCCATTGTACCGCTCACCAAAGAAAGGGATCCATAAAAATCTTGTAGTGAAGTCGTTTCAGTATGAATTCAAACTGCATGTTATCTGCAGCCTGAAAGAACAACCATTTAAATGTCTCACAGTGTAAGGCAGTTTCACAGAAACTTCAAGTAGGATCATTCCAGTGTATGACATTGGAAGGTTGGACGCCCCACACCTCACCCCGCCCCGCCATTCTGCCCAGAACCCAGGAACATGGATGAAACTTTAAACATCCTGCAGTGGACATCCTTCTGTCCCGCTCTTCAGAGCTTTTCCCTTCTGGCTGCAGTAGATCACAATGATGGTGGTGATCAGACCTACCACCAGCAGGATGAAGAGAATACCACCAGCAATAACAGCAGGAGAATACACTGCAAACATAAGGAAATACAAAATATCAATCATTCCTCTTCACAGTACACAAAAACACAAAGCATTTCAAACATTGTGTTGCATCCAGCATGCCTCCCCACAACACTACCCTGCATTTTCTTGTGTTCATCCATTCATTTGTTCATGGATGGATGAACACATGGATATTCTTTCTCAGTACGTGACATTCAGCAAATAGAAATACTTTTGGTGAATCTAACTGGCCTAACATAACTTTGGTCTCACTGAATTTCTGAGAGTGAGAAAAAATGTGTATATCTTCTAATTTAGTGTATTTCAACATCTGGTTTCCACTGTGAATAGATCAATAACCTTACCTTATCAAAAAATGTAACTTTATTTTAAAAAAACTTCAAAATCTATATTTTGGATTAGTTTATTTTTTTATTTATTTTGTAAATGGTGCAGTCAGATAATCTGCACCTTCACCCAGGAGAACTAATGTCCATACTAATGCCAGAGACCAGAAGATTAACCTGACCAGTACCTGTGGTCATCATGACATGACAAGAAGCTTTGATGACCTCTAACAAATGAAAGCTTCAAACTCAGGGCCTCTATTTATATGACCCTCCACAATCTACATAAGTAGAACTTTAATACATTCTGTCACAACCAGAATGTATTAAGACATTCGTTGTCCTTCTGTGGTCTGAAATGTAAATGAGTTAAACTCCCTGATCTAGAGCTGTTGGGTCTCTGACACTCATCACAGTTAGTTACCTTTAGGCTCAGGAGGCAGAGGTGCTGATATATTTTAAACCTGACACTGTCTCTCTTAATCTTTCACTAGGTATACATCATGATGCACATTATGTGAAATCACATAATGTGAACACATTCAGCAGTTCACCAATGCTGGATCTTTAGGGCTGTTTCTTGTTCACAAGTTGTTTTGCTGACGGATGATGCTGCCTTTTAACCTTCAATGCATGACATGATACTTGTGTGAATGTGTCTTTTGAAACACCATCAGTAACTTCAGTATGAAGGGACAAAAGGGACAAAATACTGTGATACATGAAGAGGTCAGAGGAAGTGACCTTTTAAGACAGGCTCCTCGTCATTATGAGAACACTTGGTTTCACTCAGCTGTCCAAACTGGTTCTCAGACCGGCTGGGAATGTGGGCCTGGATCTTGAAGCAGTAGCTCTCGCCTCTATCTAGATTGGTAATCTCTATCACACTTGAGCTGAACGTTTGAATTTTCTGAAAAGGAAAAAAAGAAGAGACTAGATAGAGGCTAAAATGTGGCCTGGCTTAAGAGTACATTGTACATGTGATCCTTGAAGACGACAAGTGGAGGATCTTCACATAGATGGTTGCATCACTCACTGAGCCAGTGCTCTGCTGCTTCCAGTAAGAGACTTTGTACTGTAGCTCATCAGAAAAAATGTCTCTGATGCTCAGCTGATGATCATCTTTAAACACAGCTGTGAGTGGGTCAGTCACATGCAGGGTGACGGTCTTTTTGTCTTCATGCACTGTCAGGTTGAAGGTAGGCCTCCCAATCTCAGCTGTGAAGGAAAAAGGAGAGTGAAGGTTTGTCACCGACAGTCAAATATTCAAAAACAGTTCATAGCCAACTCACTGGAGCAGACAGGCAGACACACCTAGGGGAGGGCAGAGCCTGGAGCTTCTCCAGTGTTGCCTGCATGTGTCTGACTGCCAAAAACAGTGACCTGATATCTGCCTAGAGCTATAACCTAGAACTTTATCAGCCTAAAAACACAAGACATTTTCATAACTGTTGTTTCTTTTCATCTTACAATGAAACCTTTTCTGAACCCTGACTGGGCTCTTCCTGTCATTCTGTCCTAGAAGTCTTCATGCCTCTGCTTTCATGTTACAGCCAGAGACATTTGTGTATTTTCTAAAAATGTTATATTGTTGAGAAAAAATCCATGTTTGCCTTATACAATTATTAATAACAATTACTAATTTATTAATGAAATTGTATATTTTACTTGAATCAGTCACCAATTCCAGCATCTCTGGAATCATAAGTCAAACTTCTCAATCTTTCTCCTGAAGGAATAAATTCAGAACCACCAGAAGAAAAAACTTTTCACACCATAATCACTGACATGCTTATTTTTCAGTTAAGTTTGAGAATTTAACAAATAGCCCAACAGCTGCATTACCCCAAATCAGATAAACGAACTATGACAAAATGACATGAAAACTGAACAATAACTTCAAAATTATTTTTCCTCCAAGAAAAATTGGAAGAGAAAAGTCAGTGGAACCACAATTGTGTTGCAATAAGGCAGATGAGGAGGAGATGTAGAAAAGACGCCTGGCTTGATCAAGTGTCGGAGACTGAGATGATGTCCAGACTCCGATGAGCCCCCACTTTGGAACAAGGACTCTTAAAACTCAACCATGTGCCCAGAGCTAAGCTTAAGCTGGACAGAAGATTGTGTCCTTTGGCCTTGTATGAAAATGGACTGAATAAGGAAAAGAAAAGGGAAGGAGAGAGAGAAAGATGGAGACAAGATATAAATAAAAAAAAACAGGCTCAAACTCTCCTTTAGGTACAAATTGCTTCAACAAAGCAACAAAACTGTCTCCATGCAAAGAACTGCTCTTTCTCTGTTGTCTGTGTTCCCCTGGATATCAGCATAAGTCTCTGTTGGAGGCCGACTCCAAAGATTCATTCATCTGTTCTGGTTCCAAGTGTTACTGTGGAATCTGCTCTTACCTGTAATGTCTAGGGAATGTGAGGCACAAGGTAATGGATGCAGAGTTTCAATTTGGTTTACAAATAAAAACATGGTGCATATTTGTATTCAGCCCCCGTTATATGGTAAAACGGTAAAAACAGCTGTGTGTAATTCAATCCGAGGCACTGGGTCATTTTAGTGAATTTGTTGACAGAAAAACTATTAACTATGAATACTACAAATCTGAAGAAAGAGCAGCAGAAAGACATCTACTGTGTCTTTTGCATGATAAACTCCCTGAACCAAAACAAGGTTTTGGTTCTACGGCCCTCTCTAGAGGACATGGGGAAACATTTTTTTTTGCATTCTCACAATAAGTTTTGCGTTCAATCGCAATATGTAATATTTGCTGGTTTGTTTTGTATACAAACAAATGTCAGTTTAAAATGTTCAAATATATACACATTTAAAGAGACTCAGTGTTTATTCTTAACTGTTTGGTGCAAAAAAACTGATTAAAAATCGATTTATTCACTGCATCTCTGTTTATGTAAGAGTGTGACAGAACTGCACATTAAAACGGCCCTTTAAACCATTCAGACTACAAACACAATAGAGACACGATCAAAACTGTCAGATGACTCATTACCCTGCAATAATAACTCAGAAATAATCCAAATAGTTTGGATGTATTTTTAGTTGTTTCCTACTTACGGAAAGTTTCTATTTATATCATAGGTTTGTGGTGCATTTCTGTACTAAAGAAAAAGATATAAAACTTCAGATATTTCACAAGATGAG
>NW_006800349.1:123488-133292 GCF_000485575.1 Poecilia formosa
TTTACTAAAATGTAAATAGATTTTATTTTAAAATCATGATGCTCCTTTTCTATTGTTTTCCTCTCATTTCCTGTCTAAAGGTATGAATAACTTTGGACTTAATATAACTTCATAACAAAGTTTTTATACTTATAGTAGCAGAGTAATTATAAAATTCCAGACGTCTCATCAGACAACTTTGATCTGAAATAGAACATCGACACAAACAAGGAATCTCAAATTTTCTTCTTCTGTGATCTAAAAGGGAGAGTCTGACCCGGCATGGACAGTCAGAACAAACATGCAGGCGCTTCTGTCTCCATGTTTCATCACTCTGTTCTTCTAGACAACCTGACGCTGCTGAATAGTTGCAGAGGAGTGTTCCTACCGTATATAGAAAAAACATGATGAGCTTTTTGAGTCTTAATTAACTCTGCCAGGTCTGAAAACATGGGAGAGGAATTTCAAATTCTAGATGGTTCCCTGCATGAAAGATCTGCTATAACATCAGTTCTTCCCAGTGCAGAACAAATGCTGCCTTTAACCGTCTTCAGGTCCAGTTGAAGTTGAAGAACCTGAAGGTTTTATTTCAAGTAGCAATACAAGCCAACAACTATGTCTCCTTTAAATGCATGAGGGCCACTGAGACATAATAGCACACAAGCTGCCAGAAGAGCTAACAAGTTTTTCCTACGATTTATTTGCATGTCAGCTACATAGAGAATGTGAACCTCAGGTCTGCTGTAAAACCTGCAGCTTTCAGGAGAATTAATCAGCAGGAGGTTCCTGTTGTACTTCCAACTTCCAAATATAAACTCAATACACTTTAAGTGCATATATTGAATTACTTACATATAAGTGGCATTATACTTATATCCCAATGTATTGAGAGAATAGCATTGTGTTTCCTGTTCTGGTGGACTTTTGTTTCAGGATCTTATTGTGTTTCTGGGTCTAAAAGTGATACAATAGTTTTGAGTTTGAAGCAGTCGGTTCAATATAAATATGTCATTCATGCACCTCTGCTGAGCCAGTCTTTGTGGTTCTAATCCATCATGCTGGTTGAAGGGAACATGAGGAACCTACTTTCTCGGTAAGGGCAGAACAAGGGTGAGGTGGTATGTGGGAACTCGTTGTCATCTGATGTGGTTCCCAGTGGCGGTTTTGACAGGATGTCAGCTGAGTAGCAGGACTTGAGCTCAGTCAGAGAGATGGACAGGTCGCACATTGTGGCATTGGAGCGGATGCAGTGAAGGTTCCTCTTTCTGTCTCCTCCAGCCCTACAGCACAGACCAAACAAAAGTTTGTTACTAATAAAACTGTAACACACACATCCTGATACTTCTATGCAAACTCATTACTTTGTATTGACTGCCATTCACTTTTGTAACCCTATTAGTGTATTCCTAACCCTAATCTTAACCAAAACCTCATTCACAATCCACTAGTTCTAAATCAAACTAGTGGAGCTGAGTTGGTCACTCGGGTAGAGCAGCAAGTTAGAGTTCTAAAGCCTTCAATGAGTAAATCTCAGAGGGAATCATTATGGCTTTTTTAACAGGGAAGTATTCTGTATTTTCCAGGTGCATAGTGCAACTTTATAGCACAATCTATGTAACTATGTTAACTTCAGCTGTTAAAAAAATGTGGTATATGTGGAAGGCCCACTAGCGTCTCTACTTCCTTGGGAGGCTGTGGACAGCTGGACTTGTGGACTGAGTCCTGAGGAGCTTCTATCGCTGTGTGGTGGAGAGCGTTCTCTCCACCTGCATCACCGTGTGGCACAGCAGCTGCACTGCCGCTGAGAGGACGGCTCTGCAGTGGGTGGTTAAAGCTCCACAGAGGATTGTGGGGAGCAGCCTTTCCTCCACCTCGGACCTCTACACATCACGATGCAGGAGGAGGATGCTCCAAATCGTGAAGGACTCCACCCATCCTGCACACAGTCTGCTCCAGCTCCTTCCTTCAGGCAGAAGGCTGAGGAGCATCCAGAACAAGACCACCGGGCTGAGAAACGGTTTCTTCCCTTCAGCCATCAGATTCTTGAACTCAAGCTGCACCTAACACAGCTTCATCTCATGAATTATTTACACACACACACACAACAGTTTTTTAATATACATGTCCATATATCACTTCCTCCCAAAGTCCAAAAACATGACTCTCAGGTTAATTGACCTCTCCAAATTGCCCGTAGGTGTGTTTGTGTGTGTATGGTTGTGTGTCCTGTCTGTCTCTGTGTTGCCCTGCGACAGACGGGCGACCTGTCCAGGGTGACCCCGCCTCTCGCCCGGAACGTTAGCTGGAGATGGGGACCAGCACCTCCCAATCCCACTAAGGGACAAGGATGTTAGAAAATGGATGGATGGATGTCCATATATCACATAAATTACTTTATTATTTGTGTATAAAATTTGTTAATCTGGGACATGAGTCTGAATTTTGAACCACAAACAAGCAAAGGTGATCTGGCAATAAAAAAAAAAATCTTTGAATCCTTGAATCCTATATATATATATAAATTATGACTTAAAATAAATTTTACTTGAATTTTACCTTGAAATTGGTTCTCTGTCTCTTTAAAAACTCTTAAAAAGTTCTTTCTGATTCTCCACCAGTCATCACAACATGGCTCCTCTATTAACCCTTTAACAGTGGTTTTAGCAGTGCTGCACTGAGACGTTGCTCCTATAATGAGCTCAGCAGACATGCAGATCCATCAGTTTGCTGTTGACAAGTCTGAAGGACCTGAGCTGAGAAGTGATGGAGGAATGTTGGAAACTGCAGCTCTTAAGAACTGTGTATCTGGAAGGTGGTGCTAAGTCCACCAAGGCATTTTGGACAGCTGAATGGTTGCCACTGGAGATTAAAGAATTTTTCAAAAATGCATGGAAGAATCAAAGCGACACTTCAGATATGTTTCTGACATACAACATGATGTAAAGCTCAAAAACATCATGAGCAGGGTTAGATTAAATTGAAAGCGACTGACTTGTGTCACTGCATGATGCTTCACTCCATCAGGGTCTTCAGATTCTTCTATAAATCAGATACAACTAAAGAACTTTCACTTAAACGAGTTACTGTAGTGAAAAGGAAGGTTACCATGGTTTCCACACAGCAAATCCAGCAGACCCAAATTAACTCTGTCAGATTTGATTTCAACACTTTTAAAGTGTCTGTATGGGTCCACACCAGAAAATGTTAATTTAACTCTTTTTGGAGAGTGTCAAATACCAAATCTGTCTGGAGTTAGTCATCTAACATTAACCCAGTGTTAAATCTTAAATATTAACTCTCCCAGAGTATTTTTTAAATTTTATAAGAGTTATTTTTAATTAATACTACATAGATATACTTTTTATTATTTGAACTTTTAAAAATTATTTGGAAAATAAAGATTTAATAAAGAGGCAATAATTTTCTGAGATGCATTTATTTCAAAACATGCACCATAATTAGAAAAAGGGGGGTAGAGTTAACCCACCCTGACCCTTAGAAAACATGGAACAACGTGGAATAACGTACGTTCATGTTACACACGTCGCTTTCATTCATATATTGCTTATCAAAAGGTCTGACTGTGCAAAAAACAGTATGGTTACTACATTTTTCTTCAATACAACATGTATGAAATTAAAATTGGAGTTTGGCCGGGGACACCAATACGTACTGCGCTGGACAGTCTTGAGTAAGACAGCCAGTTTTGGTCTCTGGGTCATAACAAACAAAAAACATAAGGATGAAAAATGGAACAAAGGAATACATTTTTATGGAGTTTCAGAAATATTAACACTTAACCATTTTTGGAGCATGAATCTTCAAAGAAGCCATGGAGGGGTGGGGAGGCGAGAGTGACCGATGCTGATGACTGGAGATTCATCCTCAAGCAAAGTGGTCTTAATATCTAGAATGACAGTCAATGACAGTGCAACAGGCCCAATGCACACAAACTATCTGAGTAAAACAAAAGCTCTGCCATTTCCAACAATACTAGAATCACCAAGCTACGTGCAAAACTCACTGAACCAGCAGCTAAAGAAGATGAAAAAAAAGCTAATTTCACAAAGCTAAAAGCATAAATTCAGTCCTACCTTTTTGTGTCATGTTCATAATCCATGTTAGAGTAAATATTTCCACACTCGTGATTTCTCACTATTTTCAACTTTTCAGTCTCCATGGATACTGCCTATATACTCAAACTGTTATTAATTGCAAATAATACTTATAGCAAGATATATGTTGGAGGGGAAAAAAAACAAATAAATAAAAAAAGAGAGAGAAATTTGTAATTGCACACAATGGTGCCAAAATTTCCAAAAATGGCATATTTAGAATGTTCACCTGGAATTTTATCAACCAATTCCTTTCTAAAATGTCTGTGCTTCATTTTTTTGGAATGAAATTTGATCCAGTAAGTGGTCAGAACCTGTATTGTAGGTTCTGGGTTTCCACTGCATGTTTTAAGGAAGATCCACAATATGTAATGTATTTTATTACAATTTATTATTTTTATTTTGTACTTTTTGTGCCACTGTGTGCCGTATACATTTGGAATACAAATGTTGATTTTTAGACCTTTAAAATATTCTCTGGAATATTACCTTTATTTTGATACCTGAACCAGTCAAATACACCTTGTAGTTCCTGAGATATATGGAATTCGTTTTGGGAAAGTCGTTTTCGAGAACTGCCCAAAAAATGTACAAAAAAACGCTTGGTTAGCTAAGAGCTACTAAAGCCAAATAAATTAAATCTCCCCTTTGTCCTGCTGCACAGTGCAGCGAATTTAACTCATTGTGCAGGGCCTGTCCAAGTTTGCATGAAGCCTTGAGCAGAATTTTACTTAGAGGCTCCTCTTCTTGGTAAGAACATCAGCAGCACTAACAGCTTTTCAACATGGATTTAGTCAATTCTGGGAGGAAGGGGTAGTTTAATTGACCAATCTAAAAAGTAATAATTGTAGTTTAGTAAGATGTATTTGTGAACAAACAGAGATCAATGTCAAAGATTAAACTCATAGCATCAGATTGTAGCTATGGTAACAAAACAATCTAATTGTGAATATTGTTCTTTGAACCTTTACAAAGTAAACTTGTTGTCTCTGACTGTCGGGTGGAGCTGACAGTCAGAATCACAACTCGCTTCAACATTTGTCTTATTTAATTAGTACAAATTGTAATCCATAATTTATTATTAATTAATAAAGCCGAGCTCAATCTCTAATGAGGCAATGAAGAAACTTTTCACACAAGTTTCTTTACTGACATGCTTATTTCTAATCGAGTCTGAGAATTTATTAACTAAATAGCCCAACTTTACAGCTGAATTATTCTGTGTCGGGTGGAGCTGACTGCTCCACCCGACAGTCAGCTCCTAATGTTAACATTTAAATCTTTTAATGTATGTATGCTGAAACCATTCAATCAAATTTAGCAGCATTGATCATCTCAATAAACAAATGTTACATTTACATGTCTGTGGTCTGTGTTAAAATATTAGCATTTATGGGGCCCCTGAAGCCCTGGGGGGCCTGATGGAGCCACTGACTTAATTTAGATTAAACAAAAGTGCAAATAATTGATATTCATTTTAATTGTATTTTTTTAATTAGTTGTTTTTAAGTTGTGGATTTAACTATCGTTTCACTGGCGATGTTTTCCTGTAGCCCATAATTATCCAGTAATATTTTTACATTTCCTGTCTACTTAGCATCTTTTAATAAAAAAAATAAAAAAAAATAAAAATACGGTGGACTGCCGGGCTTAGCAAGTTTTCTGAGGGAGACCTTGCAATTTGTTATAGAAATAGAGGGCCCCAAAATTTATTTCGCCTAGGGCCCAATGGGCCAGCACTGCCTCCCACAGGGGGGGGCGATAAAAGCATGGTGACCTGCCAGGCTTATAATACACTGAGTAAAATCCTGCTGTTAAATAGACTCGTTTATTTTATTCAACCAAAACGAAAAAACAAACTACCTGAAAATACACGGACCCAACATGAGAATGATCGGCAATCACAGATCAGACACTTCTTCACGGAAATTGGCCGTTTATGATCGGTGGCCAATCAATCGGCCCTCTAGTCCAAAACTGACCGTTAGGTTGATTGATCTCTCTAATGGCTGTTTGTCCTGTGCAGGGTCTGAACTACATATTATTCAGGTGGATGTGAACACATAAATCGGTGCTCCCCCCACCGGTGAAGGTGAAGGAGCACACGTGCTACATTTCTCAGGTGGATGTGTACACAACATACGCTCACTCTACCTGCCCCCCACCCCCTGCCCCCCCACGCACTTTTTGTGCCAGTGCTGCCCTGCGATGGTGACCTGTCCTGGGTCACCCCGCCTCTCATTTGTAGATAAGCCCCAGTGCCCCTCCCTACGTGGGGAGGTGATGAGGAATGTTAATTCTGACTGAAATTCATGTCATGTACTAGCAATATTATTAAAATAATATAAATAATGATTGCTGAGATATTCTTGTGTGGTATTTTGTATATAAGTATTTATCAGTAATAAAGCCAACAAATGTAATTTGTTAAAACTACAACAGATACTCGTTTCTTTCTAAGTACACACAGAGAAGTTTCAATCAATCAACAAATTCCATGTATTTTTTTTACATTAAATTAGTTTTTTTTATTTTATTTTATTCAGACATTGAAGAGATGTTTGCATTAGAAGAACAGCAAGAGTAACAAAAAAAAATCTTAAAAATGCATAAGTTTGGTAGACAGATATAAAGAGAAGCTCTTTTTAATGCCTAAGTTTGTTTTGGAAGTTTTTTAAAGCAGCATTTATAAAAACATCTAGAAGACGTTCAAGAACCTTCATACAACATTCTGAAGTATGCACTTTGTCTAAGAAGAAACAAATTAAAATTTAATAAAATAAAAAAAATAACAGTCATAAAAGTTTTAAAGATATAAAAACTAAATCAAGTGAGATGACAGCAAAAAAAGAAAAAAAAGAAAAAAGAAAATTAATTGAGAACGAATGTTCAGAGTGAATGTTCAGACAATGTTTGCTGAGCGTCAGGTCCAAACATTCGACGTTCGACTTTCAGACGACGTTCACAGACGACTTGCAAACATTTGTTTGTTAGCTGGGCTGTATGTATTTATGAAACTTTCAGTATTCATGTTTTAGTTCTAACAAATTGCATTATATTTATTTCATAAAGATTTAATCAACTCTTGATGCGCTTTTTGTAAAGCTATTTTCCGTCTTCATATCACTTTACAAATATTTATCTGCTTCTGGGATTTTTTCTGGCCCCTCCTGAACTAAAAATGTCTGGGGCCAACATTCTTGTAATGGGGCATATTTGTAAAGAGGATTAGCTCCATCATCAGAGAACACAAGACATGCTGCAAGTTCAGAAACATTCTGGTACTTACACAAAAAACTCCACAGTGTATGAGTAATCCGCAGAGGGCTGGGGTCCCCAGCTCAGGACAGTTTTAAAGTTGGTGGAGCTCCAAGTGACATTCTGAGCCCGGGGATACGAGTATGCAGCCCCTGTTGGTTGAACAGTTTTCAGTTAGACTTGTTTTCAGGAGTTAGTTTGCTCATCATGCAGACAATTTGTTAGAGTATTCCATCTTTTACTGGAAATGGGACTGAAAGTTTAGATTGAATTTTTGTTATTATTCATTTAATTACTAATCTGATCCAGGAGTGAATGCTTCAAGTCAGGGACTTGATGGAATCTGCTGGGTTTCCAAAGATAGAAAGCTTCTTAAACCATTTCAATAATGAACTGAAATTCATGCACTGTTCAGTAGCTAAAGGGAGATATGATTGGACTGAACTGATGCCTTGTATTTTATAAAAATATACTCAACTGAATTTAAGTTTTAACATCAAGCATTTATTTTAATGCCGAGGTAATAAGGACGGTCCCAGCTAAGGTTTACCTAATTAAACCATACCAAGTTTATTTATTTAGCACTTTAAAAAAAAACGTAGCACAACAGAAGACAGAGATAAAAACACAAACATAAGCAATCAATCACAAACTCACAACGAGCTAAATGAACATGAAGAAGGTCGATAAGCAGCGAACTACATGATCCCATTTACACCTTAAATAAGCCTATTGGCTTCATAAACTAAGAAACTAACACTGTCGGAAGCCTTTGACTGCGGAAATATAGATATAGAAATATAGATATAGATGTGCAAATCAGCACATAAGTGGAACGACAAGCCACTAAAAGGTGAAGTATTCTCTCTGATCATTTTATTCAGCTTGACTAAACCTTAGATCTAACTGGAATTTCATGAAATACCTTTTTCCCGCAGACCTGACCAGAGAATAACTTCAAATCAAAGATCAGAAACATCTTCCAAACTGAACTCACCGGACGCGCAGTGTGTGGAGAGCAGGACCATGACGAGAGATGTTTGGAGCTTCATTCTGTCAAATACAAAGAAACAAAGTCCAGTTCAGCTTGTCGGGGTTTATCCTGCTCTTCCTCCTCTTTTATTCTCTCTTACAATACTGAGTTCACCAGAAAGCGCCGCTTTTAGAGCTGAGTCTCGGCGCGGGGTTTGACCAAATAAGGGCTGTCCGGCTATGACGTCAACATACTACATTTATGGCTGCGTACTGCACTGATTACGTCATCCATACTAGTGTAATCTGGTGCACAATACAGAGCTGTCATGGAAAAGGAATGCTCTCCTTTTATTATTATTATTATTATTATTATTATTATTATTGCACCAATCATGTTGGCAGAATGTTGGAGAAAGATAAAATAAATCTTTATTGCCGTTGTCAGTCTTCTGCAAGGTGCAGAGAAACGGTGTGAAGAATTAAAACGATGCTCAGAATAAAATTTGTGTATAAAAAGTACAACTATAAATTATGAATTTCTTTCTTTTCTGTCTCATTGCACTTTAAATAAACACAAAGCAATTTTTATTTTTTATTTTATTCAGTGGAGCATTGTAGGGAAATCTGCAATTCTCCACTTGTGAAAGTAAATCTGTTGGGTTTCTCCTTGGCACTCAGACAATTATCCTGAGTGTCACTCCGTACTCATACACAGCATACTACCTGCATATTGAGTTTTTAGTATGTTATGACAGTTATGAGACTGTTTTAAAGCAACAGTGTCTTCAATCTGAAGGCCTCTTCAGATTTGTTGCAAGACTTACAGCTACTGGAAATCTTTCCTGCCCAAAGTATCACCATCCACAATTACTCTTTGAAGATACAAAAACATTTGAATACAATTAAATTTTATTTATATAATGGGAATTCACCACAAATGTTATCTTAAGGCACTTTGCAAAAACAATTATAAACATATTTCAATTTATCCTAGTTATCAAACAATACAATATGCTCTATTATTCAGTTTCTATCTAAGGAGTGAGTGCTACAAGAGCATTCACTCCTTGTGGACGAACACACAGCAACACCAGCTTGCATTGTCTTTTTGTCGTTGTCTGTACAGCAATCCCTCATACCCAGCATGCATGTAGAGATAGTGGAAAGAAAAAACTCCCATTTAACAGGAATAAACTTCCAGCTCAGTAAAAGTGGCCACCTGCCATGACCAACTAGAGAAGAAAGAGAAGAATGCACAAGAAGAAACAGATGAACTGATGGAGGATTATTTTTGATGTTCATGAAAGTAAATTGTTAATAACAGGAGAGGGAGAACAGTTAAGTGATGTCAACATTATCTCAGCTGATGCACTCCTACAGAAAGGAATCACAGCCAAACAGAATACTAGACCAGGAGTAGCTTCTCCAGAGAGAAAAATAACTGAAGAAAACAAAAAATTAACAGCTGAAGGAACAG
>NW_006800349.1:133302-146386 GCF_000485575.1 Poecilia formosa
ATTGATAAGGAATTAAACAAAGTTTGACATAATATTTTACTAAAATGTAAATAGATTTTATTTTAAAATCATGATGCTCCTTTTCTATTGTTTTCCTCTCATTTCCTGTCTAAAGGTATGAATAACTTTGGACTTAATATAACTTCATAACAAAGTTTTTATACTTATAGTAGCAGAGTAATTATAAAATTCCAGACGTCTCATCAGACAACTTTGATCTGAAATAGAACATCGACACAAACAAGGAATCTCAAATTTTCTTCTTCTGTGATCTAAAAGGGAGAGTCTGACCCGGCATGGACAGTCAGAACAAACATGCAGGCGCTTCTGTCTCCATGTTTCATCACTCTGTTCTTCTAGACAACCTGACGCTGCTGAACAGTTGCAGAGGAGTGTTCCTACCGTATATAGAAAAAACATGATGACCTTTTTGAGTCTTAACTCTGCCAGGTCTGAAAACATGGGAGAGGAATTTCAAATTCTAGATGGTTCCCTGCATGAAAGATCTGCTATAACATCAGTTCTTCCCAGTGCAGAACAAATGCTGCCTTTAACCGTCTTCAGGTCCAGTTGAAGTTGAAGAACCTGAAGGTTTTATTTCAAGTAGCAATACAAGCCAACAACTATGTCTCCTTTAAATGCATGAGGGCCACTGAGACATAATAGCACACAAGCTGCCAGAAGAGCTAACAAGTTTTTCCTACGATTTATTTGCATGTCAGCTATATAGAGAATATGAACCTCAGGTCTGCTCTAAAACCTGCAGCTTTCAGGAGAATTAATCAGCAGGAGGTTCCTGTTGTACTTCCAACTTCCAAATATAAACTCAATACACTTTAAGTGCATATATTGAATTACTTACATATAAGTGGCATTATACTTATATCCCAATGTATTGAGAGAATAGCATTGTGTTTCCTGTTCTGGTGGACTTTTGTTTCAGGATCTTATTGTGTTTCTGGGTCTAAAAGTGATACAATAGTTTTGAGTTTGAAGCAGTCGGTTCAATATAAATATGTCATTCATGCACCTCTGCTGAGCCAGTCTTTGTGGTTCTAATCCATCATGCTGGTTGAAGGGAACATGAGGAACCTACTTTCTCGGTAAGGGCAGAACAAGGGTGAGGTGGTATGTGGGAACTCGTTGTCATCTGATGTGGTTCCCAGTGGCGGTTTTGACAGGATGTCAGCTGAGTAGCAGGACTTGAGCTCAGTCAGAGAGATGGACAGGTCGCACATTGTGGCATTGGAGCGGATGCAGTGAAGGTTCCTCTTTCTGTCTCCTCCAGCCCTACAGCACAGACCAAACAAAAGTTTGTTACTAATAAAACTGTAACACACACATCCTGATACTTCTATGCAAACTCATTACTTTGTATTGACTGCCATTCACTTTTGTAACCCTATTAGTGTATTCCTAACCCTAATCTTAACCAAAACCTCATTCACAATCCACTAGTTCTAAATCAAACTAGTGGAGCTGAGTTGGTCACTCGGGTAGAGCAGCAAGTTAGAGTTCTAAAGCCTTCAATGAGTAAATCTCAGAGGGAATCATTATGGCTTTTTTAACAGGGAAGTATTCTGTATTTTCCAGGTGCATAGTGCAACTTTATAGCACAATCTATGTAACTATGTTAACTTCAGCTGTTAAAAAAATGTGGTATATGTGGAAGGCCCACTAGCGTCTCTACTTCCTTGGGAGGCTGTGGACAGCTGGACTTGTGGACTGAGTCCTGAGGAGCTTCTATCGCTGTGTGGTGGAGAGCGTTCTCTCCACCTGCATCACCGTGTGGCACAGCAGCTGCACTGCCGCTGAGAGGACGGCTCTGCAGTGGGTGGTTAAAGCTCCACAGAGGATTGTGGGGAGCAGCCTTTCCTCCACCTCGGACCTCTACACATCACGATGCAGGAGGAGGATGCTCCAAATCGTGAAGGACTCCACCCATCCTGCACACAGTCTGCTCCAGCTCCTTCCTTCAGGCAGAAGGCTGAGGAGCATCCAGAACAAGACCACCGGGCTGAGAAACGGTTTCTTCCCTTCAGCCATCAGATTCTTGAACTCAAGCTGCACCTAACACAGCTTCATCTCATGAATTATTTACACACACACACAACAGTTTTTTAATATACATGTCCATATATCACTTCCTCCCAAAGTCCAAAAACATGACTCTCAGGTTAATTGACCTCTCCAAATTGCCCGTAGGTGTGTTTGTGTGTGTATGGTTGTGTGTCCTGTCTGTCTCTGTGTTGCCCTGCGACAGACTGGCGACCTGTCCAGGGTGACCCCGCCTCTCGCCCGGAACGTTAGCTGGAGATGGGGACCAGCACCTCCCAATCCCACTAAGGGACAAGGATGTTAGAAAATGGATGGATGGATGTCCATATATCACATAAATTACTTTATTATTTGTGTATAAAATTTCTTAATCTGGGACCTGAGTCTGAATTTTGAACCACAAACAAGCAAAGGTGATCTGGCAATAAAAAAAAAAATCTTTGAATCCTTGAATCCTATATATATATATAAATTATGACTTAAAATAAATTTTACTTGAATTTTACCTTGAAATTGGTTCTCTGTCTCTTTAAAAACTCTTAAAAAGTTCTTTCTGATTCTCCACCAGTCATCACAACATGGCTCCTCTATTAACCCTTTAACAGTGGTTTTAGCAGTGCTGCACTGAGACGTTGCTCCTATAATGAGCTCAGCAGACATGCAGATCCATCAGTTTGCTGTTGACAAGTCTGAAGGACCTGAGCTGAGAAGTGATGGAGGAATGTTGGAAACTGCAGCTCTTAAGAACTGTGTATCTGGAAGGTGGTGCTAAGTCCACCAAGGCATTTTGGACAGCTGAATGGTTGCCACTGGAGATTAAAGAATTTTTCAAAAATGCATGGAAGAATCAAAGCGACACTTCAGATATGTTTCTGACATACAACATGATGTAAAGCTCAAAAACATCATGAGCAGGGTTAGATTAAATTGAAAGCGACTGACTTGTGTCACTGCATGATGCTTCACTCCATCAGGGTCTTCAGATTCTTCTATAAATCAGATACAACTAAAGAACTTTCACTTAAAGAAGTTACTGTAGTGACAAGGAAGGTTACCATGGTTTCCACACAGCAAATCCATCAGACCCAAATTAACTCTGTCAGATTTGATTTCAACACTTTTAAAGTGTCTGTATGGGTCCACACCAGAAAATGTTAATTTAACTCTTTTTGGAGAGTGTCAAATACCAAATCTGTCTGGAGTTAGTCATCTAACATTAACCCAGTGTTAAATCTTAAATATTAACTCTCCCAGAGTATTTTTTAAATTTTATAAGAGTTATTTTTAATTAATACTACATAGATATACTTTTTATTATTTGAACTTTTAAAAATTATTTGGAAAATAAAGATTTAATAAAGAGGCAATGATTTTCTGAGATGCATTTATTTCAAAACATGCACCATAATTAGAAAAAGGGGGGTAGAGTTAACCCACCCTGACCCTTAGAAAACATGGAACAACGTGGAATAACGTACGTTCATGTTACACACGTCGCTTTCATTCATATATTGCTTATCAAAAGGTCTGACTGTGCAAAAAACAGTATGGTTACTACATTTTTCTTCAATACAACATGTATGAAATTAAAATTGGAGTTTGGCCGGGGACACCAATACGTACTGCGCTGGACAGTCTTGAGTAAGACAGCCAGTTTTGGTCTCTGGGTCATAACAAACAAAAAACATAAGGATGAAAAATGGAACAAAGGAATACATTTTTATGGAGTTTCAGAAATATTAACACTTAACCATTTTTGGAGCATGAATCTTCAAAGAAGCCATGGAGGGGTGGGGAGGCGAGAGTGACCGATGCTGATGACTGGAGATTCATCCTCAAGCAAAGTGGTCTTAATATCTAGAATGACAGTCAATGACAGTGCAACAGGCCCAATGCACACAAACTATCTGAGTAAAACAACAGCTCTGCCGTTTCCAACAATACTAGAATCACCAAGCTGCGTGCAAAACTCACTGAACCAGCAGCTAAAGAAGATGAAACAAAAAGCTAATTTCACAAAGCTAAAAACATAAATGCAGTCCTACCTTTTTTGTGTCATGTTCATAATCCATGTTAGAGTAAATGTTTCCACACTCGTGATTTCTCACTATTTTCAACTTTTCTGTCTCCATGGATACTGCCTATATACTCAAACTGTTATTAATTGCAAATAATACTTATAGCAAGATATATGTTGGAGGGAAAAATAAATAAATAAAAAAAGAGAGAGAAATTTGTAATTACACACGGTGCCAAAATTTCCAAAAATGGCATATTTAGAATGTTCGCCTGGAATTTTATCAACCAATTCCTTTCTAAAATGTCTGTGCTTCATTTTTTTGGAATGAAATTTGGTCCAGTAAGTGGTCAGAACCTGTATTGTGCATTGCTGGAGGTTCTGGGTTTCCACTGCATGTTTTAAGGAAGATCCACAATATGTAATGTATTTTATTACAATTTATTATTTTTATTTTGTACTTTTTGTGCCACTGTGTGCCATATGCATTTGGAATACAAATGTTGATTTTTAGACCTTTAAAATATTCTCTGGAATATTACCTTTATTTTGATACCTGAACCAGTCAAATACACCTTGTAGTTCCTGAGATATATGGAATTCGTTTTGGGAAAGTCGTTTTCGAGAACTGCCCAAAAAATGTACAAAAAAACGCTTGGTTAGCTAAGAGCTACTAAAGCCAAATAAATTAAATCTCCCCTTTGTCCTGCTGCACAGTGCAGCGAATTTAACTCATTGTGCAGGGCCTGTCCAAGTTTGCATGAAGCCTTGAGCAGAATTTTACTTAGAGGCTCCTCTTCTTGGTAAGAACATCAGCAGCACTAACAGCTTTTCAACATGGATTTAGTCAATTCTGGGAGGAAGGGGTAGTTTAATTGACCAATCTAAAAAGTAATAATTGTAGTTTAGTAAGATGTATTTGTGAACAAACAGAGATCAATGTCAAAGATTAAACTCATAGCATCAGATTGTAGCTATGGTAACAAAACAATCTAATTGTGAATATTGTTCTTTGAACCTTTACAAAGTAAACTTGTTTTACTTTGTAAAGGTAAACTGACTGCTCCACCCGACAGTCAGCTCCTAATGTTAACATTTAAAATATTTTAATTTATGTATGCTGAAACCATTGAATCAAATTTAGCAGCATTGATCATCTCAATAAACAAATGTTACATTTATGTATCTGTGGCCTGTGTTAAAATATTAGCCTATATGGGGCCCCTGAAACCCTGGGGGGCCTGATGGAGCCACTGACTTAATTTAGGGTTAGGGTTAGTGCAAATAATTGATATTCATTTTATTTGTATTTTTTGAATTTGTTGTTTTTAAGTTATGGATTTAACTTTTGTTTCACTGGCGATGTTTTCCTGTAGCCCATAATTATCCAGTAATATTTTTACATTTCCTGTCTACTTAGCATCTTTTAATAAAAAAAAATTTAAAATAAAAAATACGATGGACTGCCGGGCTTAGCAAGTTTTCTGAGGGAGACCTTGCAATTTGTTATAGAAATAGAGGGCCCCAAAACTAAATTTCACCTAGGGCCCTACGGGCTAGCACTGCCTCCCACAGTCCAAAGTAAGAATCCCCCTATTTGCTGCCGATTCCCATCACCCATGAGGGCCAATCACTGCCTGGATTGGCTGTTAATTTTTTGCGTTATGTATAAATGTTAATTTGTTATCTGGCATAATTTAGAAATTATCTGGTAATATGTTCACCAAATTTAGACGTAAACATGCAAAATACTTAAAGACACTGTACCACAGCTACACTCACAGGTAAACTTCAGAGGTGGCCACAGCCCAGAGGCACCAGTGGTATGCGGCCAGTTTCATGCCCTGATCAATGCATCAACTATAAAAACATCTTTAAGGAAAGATTCTGCTCTGCTGGTAAAATGCTGAGATGCATGGATTTCTGGTTTATTGAAAATAAATAAATAAATAAATAATTAGGCTTTACTTGGGGGTGGGGGGCGAAAAAAGCCTGGTGACCTGCCAGGCTTATAATACACTGAGTAAAATCCTGCTGTTAAATAGACTCGTTTATTTTATTGAACCAAAACGAAAAAACAAACTGCCTGAAAACACACGGACCAACCAATCCATTATCCGATTTCCGATTTTGGTTTAGTAAATGAAAAACAAGTCTATTTTTGTTTTTTTATTTTTCATTTCAAACAAAAAAACAAACTACCTGAAAATACACGGACCCAACACGAGAGTGATCGGCAATCACAGATCAGACACTTCTTCACGGAAATTGGCCGTTTATGATCGGTGGCCGATCAATCGGCCCTCTAGTCCAAAACTGACCGTTAGGTTGATTGATCTCTCTAATGGCTGTTTGTCCTGTGCAGGTCTGAACTACATATTATTCAGGTGGATGTGAACACATAAATCAGTGCTCCCCCCACCGGTGAAGGTGAAGGAGCACGCGCTACATTTCTCAGGTGGATTTGTACACAACATACGCTCACTCTACCTGCCCCCCACCCCCTGCCCCCCCACGCACTTTTTGTGCCAGTGCTGCCCTGCGATGGTGACCTGTCCTGGGCCACCCCGCCTCTCATCTGTAGATAAGCCCCAGTGCCCCTCCCTACGTGGGGAGGTGATGAGGAATGTTAATTCTGACTGAAATTCATGTCATGTACTAGCAATATTATTAAAATAATATAAATAATGATTGCTGAGATATTCTTGTGTGGTATTTTGTATATAAGTATTTATCAGTAATAAAGCCAACAAATGTAATTTGTTAAAACTACAACAGATACTCGTTTCTTTCTAAGTACACACAGAGAAGTTTCAATCAATCAACAAATTCCATGTATTTTTTTTACATTAAATTAGTTTTTTTTATTTTATTTTATTCAGACATTGAAGAGATGTTTGCATTAGAAGAACAGCAAGAGTAACAAAAAAAAATCTTAAAAATGCATAAGTTTGGTAGACAGATATAAAGAGAAGCTCTTTTTAATGCCTAAGTTTGTTTTGGAAGTTTTTTAAAGCAGCATTTATAAAAACATCTAGAAGACGTTCAAAAACCTTCATACAACATTCTGAAGTATGCACTTTGTCTAAGAAGAAACAAATTAAAATTTAATAAAATAAAAAAAATAACAGTCATAAAAGTTTTAAAGATATAAAAACTAAATCAAGTGAGATGACAGCAAAAAAAGAAAAAAAAGAAAAAAGAAAATTAATTGAGAACGAATGTTCAGAGTGAATGTTCAGACAATGTTTGCTGAGCGTCAGGTCCAAACATTCGACGTTCGACTTTCAGACGACGTTCACAGACGACTTGCAAACATTTGTTTGTTAGCTGGGCTGTATGTATTTATGAAACTTTTAGTATTCATGTTTTAGTTCTAACAAATTGCATTATATTTATTTCATAAAGATTTAATCAACTCTTGATGCGCTTTTTGTAAAGCTATTTTCCATCTTCATATCACTTTGCAAATATTTATCTGCTTCTGGGATTTTTTCTGGCCCCTCCTGAACTAAAAATGTCTGGGGCCAACATTCTTGTAATGGGGCATATTTGTAAAGAGGATTAGCTCCATCATCAGAGAACACAAGACATGCTGCAAGTTCAGAAACATTCTGGTACTTACACAAAAAACTCCACAGTGTATGAGTAATCCGCAGAGGGCTGGGGTCCCCAGCTCAGGACAGTTTTAAAGTTGGTGGAGCTCCAAGTGACATTCTGAGCCCGGGGATACGAGTATGCAGCCCCTGTTGGTTGAACAGTTTTCAGTTAGACTTGTTTTCAGGAGTTAGTTTGCTCATCATGCAGACAATTTGTTAGAGTATTCCATCTTTTACTGGAAATGGGACTGAAAGTTTAGATTGAATTTTTGTTATTATTCATTTAATTACTAATCTGACTATGTGCTGATCCAGGAGTGAATGCTTCAAATCAGTGACTTGATGGAATCTGCTGGGTTTCCAAAGATAGAAAGCTTCTTAAACCATTTCAATAATGAACTGAAATTCATGCACTGTTCAGTAGCTAAAGGGAGATATGATTGGACTGAACTGATGCCTTGTATTTTATAAAAATATACTCAACTGAATTTAAGTTTTAACATCAAGCATTTATTTTAATGCCGAGGTAATAAGGACGGTTCCAGCTAAGGTTTACCTAATTAAACCATACCAAGTTTATTTATTTAGCACTTTAAAAAAAAACGTAGCACAACAGAAGACAGAGATAAAAACACAAACATAACCAATCAATCACAAACTCACAACGAGCTAAATGAACATGAAGAAGGGCGATAAGCAGCGAACTACATGATCCCATTTACACCTTAAATAAGCCTATTGGCTTCATAAACTAAGAAACTAACACTGTCGGAAGCCTTTGACTGCGGAAATATAGATATAGAAATATAGATATAGATGTGCAAATCAGCACATAAGTGGAACGATAAGCCACTGAAAGATGAAGTATTCTCTCTGATCATTTTATTCAGCTTGACTAAACCTTAGATCTAACTGGAATTTCATGAAATACCTTTTTCCCGCAGACCTGACCAGAGAATAACTTCAAATCAAAGATCAGAAACATCTTCCAAACTGAACTCACCGGACGCGCAGTGTGTGGAGAGCAGGACCATGACGAGAGATGTTTGGAGCTTCATTCTGTCAAATACAAAGAAACAAAGTCCAGTTCAGCTTGTCGGGGTTTATCCTGCTCTTCCTCCTCTTTTATTCTCTCTTACAATACTGAGTTCACCAGAAAGCGCCGCTTTTAGAGCTGAGTCTCGGCGCGGGGTTTGACCAAATAAGGGCTGTCCGGCTATGACGTCAACATACTACATTTATGGCTGCGTACTGCACTGATTACGTCATCCATACTAGTGTAATCTGGTGCACAATACAGAGCTGTCATGGAAAAGGAATGCTCTCCTTTTATTATTATTATTATTATTATTATTATTATTATTATTATTGCACCAATCATGTTGGCAGAATGTTGGAGAAAGATAAAATAAATCTTTATTGCCGTTGTCAGTCTTCTGCAAGGTGCAGAGAAACGGTGTGAAGAATTAAAACGATGCTCAGAATAAAATTTGTGTATAAAAAGTACAACTATAAATTATGAATTTCTTTCTTTTCTGTCTCATTGCACTTTAAATAAACACAAAGCAATTTTTATTTTTTATTTTATTCAGTGGAGCATTGTAGGGAAATCTGCAATTCTCCACTTGTGAAAGTAAATCTGTTGGGTTTCTCCTTGGCACTCAGACAATTATCCTGAGTGTCACTCCGTACTCATACACAGCATACTACCTGCATATTGAGTTTTTAGTATGTTATGACAGTTATGAGACTGTTTTAAAGCAACAGTGTCTTCAATCTGAAGGCCTCTTCAGATTTGTTGCAAGACTTACAGCTACTGGAAATCTTTCCTGCCACCACACCATCCACAATTACTCTTTGAAGATACAAAAACATTTGAATACAATTCAATTTTATTTATATAATGGGAATTCACCACAAATGTTATCTTAAGGCACTTTGCAAAAACAATTATAAACATATTTCAATTTATCCTAGTTATCAAACAATACAATATGCTCTATTATTCAGTTTCTATCTAAGGAGTGAGTGCTACAAGAGCATTCACTCCTTGTGGACGAACACACAGCAACACCAGCTTGCATTGTCTTTTTGTCGTTGTCTGTACAGCAATCCCTCATACCCAGCATGCATGTAGAGATAGTGGAAAGAAAAAACTCCCATTTAACAGGAATAAACTTCCAGCTCAGTAAAAGTGGCCACCTGCCATGACCAACTAGAGAGGAAAGAGAAAATTGCACAAGAAGAAACAGAAGAACTGATGGAGGATTATTTTTGATGTTCATGAAAGTAAATTGTTAATAACAGGAGAGGGAGAACAGTTAAGTGATGTCAACATTATCTCAGCTGATGCGCTCCTACAGAAAGGAATCACAGCCAAACAGAATGCTAGACCAGGAGTAGCTTCTCCAGAGAGAAAAATAACTGAAGAAAACAAAAAATTAACAGCTGAAGGAACAGCAAATAATGCAAATTGGAGAGTTGTAGAAGAAAATGAGAAAAAGTGGTCAGAGGACAATTTTTCCAGTAGCTTTTCTGCAGAATACATAAGTAGCACAGGATAACATAAGCTATACTAATAAACTTTATCAAAAAGGAAAGTTTTAAGCCTAGTCATTAAGTTTAATATCTAAAATTAATTACATTATTTATTCCTTTACCATCATTATTACTGTTGTTGTTGACTGTAGCAGTAGCACTGGTCACAGTACATCAGTGACTAAAAACATTAGTAGTTTCACATTCCAACTATCAAGAGTGGAAACTATAAGGTTTGTCTGGCAGCTGGTATGACCATAGTCATGTCTATGGGTATGACCAGGACAGGATCTGATTGGCCACGGAGTAAACTCTGGAGTGCAGCCATGTTTTCAGAACATCTAGTAGCCAGCCAGAACCGGGACTGAAGGGAACCACAGAGGAACCTGGGGGGTCATATTGTGTGTTAGGGTGTTTTCACACCTGATAGTCCAGTATTCTATTAGTCCAAACTAATAGAAAAACGTCTCCCCGCTCCCTCAGCAAAAACCGTACCATTACAATACAGTTTTGGAACAGTGGTAATTATGTAAAATTAAATTATTGACCAATATAAAAGATAAATTTGTTTAGTTCTCTCTTGCATCTTGACAGAACTGACAGAAACCAAACTGTTTATCCAGGAAGAATACATGTTTTATATCTGAAGGGATAGGCAATTTTCTTAAATATTTATAGAAATCAGGAAAGAAAAAAGAGCACCATTTTTGTGGCAGGTCCAGCAATGGAACAGTCTGGTTTTGTGGACATGACTCAGTCCATAGTAATGTTGCCGACAGGAGCATCACTAGCTGCAGTGGCTAGTGATGCAGTGTTCAAATATGGAGAAATCATTCAACAGCTAAAATCTGACACCGCTCCATTTTTGTTTACGTTTTGTGGAGAAGGAAGTTGCACTGGTCTTCTCCAGAAGTTTTGTGTTGATTCCCTACACTGTAAAAAAGAAAACGTAGATTTTACGTTTTAAAATGCGGACAGATGGGGTTACCGAAATTCCAC
Organism: Poecilia formosa; assembly: GCF_000485575.1. NCBI lineage: Eukaryota > Metazoa > Chordata > Actinopteri > Cyprinodontiformes > Poeciliidae > Poecilia > Poecilia formosa. The sequence goes on from NW_006800349.1 coordinate 144,514, forward strand.
CTTTAAACAAAAAGCAGATTTTACCTGTAATTGTTTTTTACGGTTGAATTTCCACAACCCCGGCTGCCGGCGTTTTACCGTTAAACAAACAAAAAAAGATTTTAGCTGTATGTTATAATGGAGTCTAATTTCTTGATCCACATGCAGAACACCAGGCGGAGAACAGAAATCAGTTAAATAAGTTTATTGTAAACACAAAATAATGATCAACAATCAGGATCTAAGGAAAGTCTGCAATCTGGATCACCGGAGCACTGGGAGGTAAAAAAAGAGAGATGGTGAGTTCAGGGATTGTGGAAAACGGCAGTGTCAGACTAAACGGACTGGTCTTACATGGGTGGAGGTAGAGCTTGTCTGTAGGTAAGAATCACTATGGTTACTGGGGTTTGGTTCAGGTGGAGGGTTGCTGCTTCACCGACAAAGAGACTACGGTGGAGGGTGGACAGATAAGCTTTAGATCACAGGAGGTGAGGAGCGAGTGAGACTGACGACAGGGTATCCTGGTATTGGTATCCAGGGTATTTGGTTTCCTGCGAAGATGTCAGTGGAACTCTGGCAACCAGTGGGTCCACAGCATCATGAGGAATAACCTGAGGAAGAAGGATCATTTGAGGTCCACAACAGGCAATCACAGTGAGAAGCTTGGAGGGCTGGAGTACCAAATACTGGCTAACACAATGGAGCTGAAGTGTCTGCAGCTCCGTCCTCATATACTCCTCCAGATGATCTGATTAATTGCAGCTGTGCAGGAATCCCGGAACCACGGCAACGCCCTCAGGAGGAAACAGTCTCTTGGCACCCTCTGGTGGTAAAAGAGGGGGAAAGCTGCAAAAAGGAACCGTTCCAACAACCTGGGTTCTCAACGCCGTAAATTGTTTTTAAGGTGGAATTTCGCCAACCCCAGCTGCCGGCATTTTACCGTAAAATCTAAGTTTCTTTCTTACATTGTGGGGTTGCCATAATTCCACCGTAAAATTACAGTAAAATGCTGGCTGTGAGTATTTTACTGTATTTTATAAAATACGGCAAAGTTCTGTCGACCAAAACTTCCAGTATTTTCTAAAATACGATAAATGTCTGTCAACCACAGCTGCCAGTATCTTACCGTATTTACTAAAATACGGTAAGATACTGGCAGCTGTGGTTTTCCCTTAGTAAAATTGGCCATGTAGTTTTGGTAAATTAACGATGCTGACAGAAGTGAAAAATTAGGTGGCATCGCCCTTTACCCAACTTCACCTTCACCCAAGCAGCAGGGCCTATCATACAGTCCTCTAAATGTGACAAGTCTATGGTCGATTTGTCTCTCACAAAGATGGTGGCGTTGGCTGTAGGAGTTTGCCCTGCAATCAGTGGATTAGTTTGATACCTGGTCTTCCTTTGAGATTTCAGTTTGATATATCAAAGTCTTTATAGATTAATTTTTTAAAAAACAAAGTATCACACCAGCATTCTAATCTATGTAAATTACTTTGCAGTCTGGTTTATGCTTTTACATCATAGATATAAACATCAGCAAGGGGTGCTGTGGTGGCGCAGGGGTGAAGCACAACCCATGAATTGAGGCCTTAGTCCTCATGCCGGTGGTTGTGTGATGGATTGAAATTTAGTAAGTTCAGAGGCTGCCTAGTCTGATTTGGCTGAAGCAGTGGTCAGATTCAACCAGCAGGGGGAGTAGCTATAGTGAAGAGCACCGGAACTTCCTCCTTAGATAATAATAAGTGCTGGAACAGAAGCACCGTGTCTGGCGCTTTTATTAAAATTCTCCCCTTCTTCGGGTATGAGTATATATATATATATATATATACAGGGCAAGAGACGAAAACATGGATCTGTTGGAATGCTACTACTCAAGTAACCCTAGTCAGAGGGG